>NW_010224320.1:45839-51682 GCF_000690775.1 Eurypyga helias
CCCCCCAATTGCCATTATCTCCATTGATGGTCTATTTGCTCTCATGTTCCCACTTTCACTGTGAGGTTGGAACACATTTAAAGATCAAAAATGAATAAAACTCATAAATTTGCTTGACTTTGTGCTGAAACTTCTGCCATACATTATTAGAGAGACAAGTGAACTCTAGTTTACTGCAAGATTTCAGGGTCTTCTTTCTTTATATATTGTAAATACTTTAAAAATTGATATTGAAGTAAGTCGCCAGATTATAGAATAGTTTTGATACGAATGAACCAGATTCCTTAGGTAGGAAACTGAAGTGGAAGCTGTGTGGAAGAGCAGAAGCTAAAGGTGTTTCCCAAATGTACCCTGATTCTTTATGGTTCCAGTAGGGTCCAAACCAACGGTTCAACCACGCATGTGCTGGAAACATTTTATCTAGGGGACCAGACTAAATCTTGTCTAAAATAAAAACCCTTCTACGTATAGTGGAGACATATAGAGGCCTTGGCACCAATTTTTTTCAATCTACTGAACGACTGCTGTTGTGCTGAATAATTGCTAGTGGAGACATAGCCAAGAATATGATTTCCCATCGGTGTTAATGACTTCCTTAGGTAACTCATTGCAAGGCTTCCTCCTTATCACCCCACAACCTCCCCACTTCTTCCTTGTATAGGCGCTAGAAATTTTTGTGAGACTTGTTACTATCGGAGTTAATTAAGAGTGTTTTCTAAGTTGTAGGCTTCCATTCTTTGCATACTGTGCAAACCTACTGGAAGATATGGTATGGCCTTACTTTTGGCTAGAAAAGAATAAGGATTCTTAGTAGTGCAAGGTACTTGTGAGACCAGAGGATTTGTTTTTGAAAGCTGTTATCCACACATATGTATTATCAGGAAGGAAGGGTAGCATCTTAACATTTATTTTACTGTTCACTGACATCAGTAATGTGATAATCTAATCAAATGGTTTTGTGGGCAAAATTATGAAAGCAACACTTCAGATTTGTTTAATTTTGCCTGTCTGTGAAAGAAGAGTATACACTGACTACAGCTGCTGGTTATTTTTCAGGATAATTATAGGTCCAAGCTAAGATTGTGAGTGCTAAGGTTACTTTCACATCTAAACAAATATAGACACCTTTAGGAAAGGGAATTGAAAAGTATATAGCATGAAAGGCAGTCTTCAGCACTCAGCTGAACTCTTCTTAGAAGACTCATTCTGAATTCTGTTATAGTACACTCAGTCAAGTAACTTCTGTGTTTGAGTGCCAATACAACTTATCTTACCTACAAAAATAAAAGTATCTCAATGATTAAAATCTCATTTTTTTAATCGTTTTATTCCCATTGCACTTTGCTGTCTGGGTTGGGCCACATTTCTTTTTCATTTGGCGTGAGAAGACTGAACACTGCGGCACTTGTGTGCCAGCTGAAGGACCAACTGCACAGCCCACCTGGATGGGCTGTTCTCTGCCATGTCTGAGGAGTGGGAAAGAAAGTGTTGGGGGATACGCAGCCCTTACCACAGCAGTTTATCTAACCTGTGTGCTTTTTCCAGGGCTGTTTGGAAGGAGGCGGGGAGTAGGTTTGCAGGCTTGGTGACTATTCGGCCATAACTGGTTGCTCTTGTCTACCATCTTGTCTGAGGACCTCTGTTTCTTCTCAGCTTAGTGCCTCAGGCAGAGCAGGAAGAGTGGTGTGTGCTGGGGCAGTCACCAGTGCTGCCACCCAGCCCTCCTGCTGCCTTGACCCAGGGATGTGAGCCAGGAGATGTACAGACCATCCAGGTGGTAGGCTGAGCATCTGTGTTTTAGTCCATCCTGATACTGAGGAAGTGGATTTAAGCAGCTGGTGCATCAGCACACAAGTGATGAACAACCTTAAGGTCCCTTCCAACCCTAACCATTCTATGATTCTATGATTCTATGATCATAGGGTCATCATGGTGGTTCCTTCCCCGTACTGAAGAGAGAATTGATTTTGTGATTATTCCAGATCGCCTCCTGTCTGCTTTGCATGAGCCCAGGAGGCTGTCATGCCTGCCTTCAGTGCCCAAGTGATTGATGTTCAGCAAATCAGCATTTTCCCAGGCAGAAGAAATGGACTGATGTTGATGTTTTGTTCACTGATTCCTGGTTTTATAATTTATTAAATGCTTGTTTTATAGGTAGTTAATTTCCCTCCAAAATTCCATTTTCTACAAAAGTATTTCTCCATTTAGATATAATGGTCCCTCTTATTTTCTCAGGATTTAAAATACTGACAGGTAAAGAAAAGAGTGCCTTGCATCACTAACGTTCAGTTTACCTTCCACTCGTGTGGTGTTCCTTAATATAATGTTGTTCTATTCAACACATGAACTGCATGACAAAGATGCCTCTCTGGTTAAAGGTTTTGATTTGCTGTGGGTTTTTTTACCCTTTGTTGTGTTCTCATGTCCTAATTTCTTTGATTTGTTACAAACCAATTTTCAAAGGCTGGATAAGCCTTTATATGTTTAGAAACAAGATGGTTCAGTGTTTCTGTCTGAAATGGTATCTTTCTACAAGCAGTTCCATACAGAAGATAGTAAGAAATACTGTGCTATTAGCCCTATTATAATAGTTGAGTTTTGGAATAAAATAGTAACTGAGCAGTTTATTAGCACATGGATTATGGTTCTTGAGGGTAATATATGTTTGGTGCCTGAAAAACACTGGCTTTTATATAAAGGTGTCTTGTAGTTAGGGAGATAGAGCTGGTGACATTTAATTAGCATTCTATGAAGTAAAAACTTGTTTCAGCAGCTTATGTGGATTTCTTGCACTTAAATAATATTTTAACACTGGAGTTGAACATTAAGGAGTGATACATTTTAAATAAGTGAACAGCCCTCCAGTATGCAAAATGCCCCATTTTGTTTCCCTTGCTACGATTCCTTTCGATTACAGATGGTCTGTGTGATAGTTGCTATAGAAACCAGACCATTTTACTTCAATCTCTGCCTGTTGCTATGGTGTGCAGAGAGCTGCTACATGTTAAGTGCCATTAAGATTTTTTTGTGATACTCCATATAATAGTTAACTTGCAATCAATATTCTCTAATGGTGGATAAAGTGACACGCTAATTAATGCTTTCTACCACCAAATGTGGGATACAACAGTTGGGCAAAAATCAGCTGCAAAGTTAGTTTGATGAATTCTGCAGATACAGCTTTCTTTAAATGCTTAACATTAGAAGAAGATAACTGTTACCTCACTGTTAGGCAGGATTGTTTTTCTTGCTGCAGCACGCTCCCTAACTGAGCACGAGTGTATGCAAGGCACCCAAAACATCTCATGGCAGAGACCTCAGGTCTCCAGGGAGCCCTGGCATGGCTGCTCTGCCAGCCAAAGAGGCCGGTTTTGCAATCTGCAGTTGCTGGTTGCAGCTGTAGTATTCCGGCGGTTCCAGAAGGCAGCAGCAATTGGGACCGCTGGGTGTGCATAAGCTGGAGTGCGGCTCTCCTGGCCGCCAACCTTCACCCTTCTGCCAGCCTGAAATAAAACCAGTGCCGGGTAGCGGGTAACACTTGTAACGCTTCCATGTTGCAGTTTCCCTTGTTGGATTTGGCACCTTAAAAAAACTAAAAAATCAGATTTCAAAAATTTTATTTTCAGGAAGTATGCTAAGGATGGCATGAATGAGTCCTTGGCGAAGGTGATGATATGTTATTATTCTGAGATGAAGATCAGATTGTTTTTCATGCAGAATAGTTGTATCTAGAACAAAAACCTCATCTGAGGCAGGTTAGTGAGGATATCTGCATCCCATGGTAAATCTTCAGTGATTAGTTGCCTACCACCTGACTTAGTTTAGTAGTATCTACTAATTGATTAATTTTGCTCACACCCCACAATGTAGATGCCGGTGCAGCATAAGAACAACAAAGCTTGCCCTTTTCCTGAGGTGTCAGGAGGAGTCCTCGCTGCCGCAGCGTGGTGGCTTTTTGCCTCCTTTCTGGGGTTAACCAGCCTCCACGGGAGTTTTGCACCATATTGGGGTCAGGAACTGGGTTGCTGCCATGGGGGTGTGCAACACATGCTGTGTCAGTAAACTGAGTTTCATGGGGATTTTGATTTGTTCCCAAGTTTAGCTACCCCAGAGAGGCTTTAAGATCCTCATTCCACCTTCCTGCATCATTTCTGTCGTAAGTAGCAGGGAACATTTAGATGATGTTCGTTTTGTCCTGAAGTTTAGTCAACCACCTGCTCTGCAGTTCTGCGTCTAAGAGGAAAATGGTATCTTCAGGGTGCAGCTGTATATGGCTTTGGTAGAGTTGTTTTAAGGGAGAAACTTTGAGTCATGAAGTGCAAGTAATTTTGACATTGGAATACGTAATGATGGTTCCTTCTCAGATGTAAAATGTTCGTCAATATTATTTAACTGCCAGTAAAGGGGAATTAAGATAAATTCTTGGTTCTGTTAAGAGGGGTTTTGGGAAAATCATGTGTGCTCTTTGGAAGTGCAAGAAGATAATCCTTTGCAAACATCTGAATTCCTCTGCCAATTTATGTATTTTGTACCGTTTATAAGTATACATATATTAATATAACTCCATTGATTGTGGTTAAATGCTCAGAGTTAAGCCTGGTGTAAGTCAAATGGGAATTCTTCAGCCTAGCCAGTTGCCTCACAGCTCATACTTCATCTTGTTTTAAATTTTTTCAAGACATTTGCATAATGAATATATGGAGTTAAATGTGGTGAATACAATTTTTTCTTAATCTGATTTGCAGTGCTGAAGTTGATTTAGCACATATGCCTATTACCTACCATCTGAACAGCTGAGTCAGGAGATAGTCATGGCACTTACACTTTCCACTGTTCTTTTAATCACTTCTCTTTCTGTTTGTTCTTGTGACTGAGCTTAAAATGAAATAATTGAAACTTCTGGTTTAGGTCTTATGCCTTTGTTTAGAAAAAAATATGATTTTTGGCATCTTGAAGAAACATTGGATCAGATAGCTATATGTGCAGAACACAATTCTTGATTCTTTGAGAGACATGTTTATCACATTATAGGAACTGACTTCTAAACTGCACCCTTTCCAGCACATATGTGTACAAATGGCACTCTCAGGGTTTGTATTTCATATTTGTGCTTTGCTGTGAGAACACAAACGTTCTGTCACAGTCTGTATGGATTATGGGTTTGTATTCTAATAATATGGATTTTCACAGTTGTAATACTGTATTCATATTTACAAAGGAGAGGATAAATGCCATTAAATAGCCAGTACTGTATTGCAGACCCTGTAACATTAATGTAGATGCACATTTCAGCATAATTCTTCATACTGAAAGTCAAATTCTTGCTTAAATAGTCTGCTTAATTAAAAATTAAGTCATCCAATACACAACATTGAGAAAAGCTGTCAGAAATTGCTGCTGTAATAGTAAAAATTGAAACAGAGGGTGAAGTATTTTTTTATTCTCTCTTATTCATTCTTTTTGTTGTTACTGTTGTATGTGAGCTAATGAAAATGGAAGACCACTAATCTAGATAATTGAGCCTGGTCAGCCAAGATGCTTTGAGAATCTGACGTCTGGAAACATCAGAGTATATTATTTTTTTTTCATTTTAAGTGGTTGCATTTTAAAGGACACTATTAAGACTGCTGTGCTGTGTTTATGGTTTGGGCTGTTTCCAAAATGAATCTTTGTCTTAAAATGTTTGCGCATGCGGATAATATTGAAGGAAGGTATGCAAATGGATGCCTGAATACATAGGAACACAGTGTGTGGGACTACGCACCTATTTGTGGTCCTCTGAACAAAATGCTCACTAGAAAGGTGAGAGCGATGCAGTCTTAGTTTTCTCTCTTTTTTTTTTT
>NW_010224321.1:0-2108 GCF_000690775.1 Eurypyga helias
CCATGGACTTGTGCACCTTCAGCTTTCTCAGGTGTTCCCAAACCATTCAGAGGGAATGAGAGATGTAGTAATAATAAGCCTGTTGAACTACGAGACTACTACCACACCTGAATATTTACAATAATTATGTTATATTCTAAAGCAGTTCTTTCTTACATTTAATTAATTTTAATTATTTATTTTATTTCACATAATAAAAAATGAAAACTTATAATTTTCAGAAACATAGTTTTGAATGCGACAAAAAAGAAAAAAGGATTTACAGCACCCTAACTAAGAAAAACTATCTGTTTCAGATCTGCTTCTTATATCTGCTGGGTAGACAATAGACTTAGGTGTGTGTGATCTGGCAAACTTCTGGAGTATGTTGATGGCAATTTATCAGCACAGCAAATTGATGAGCTGACCAGGGGAGATTCCCTGCTGGCCTTTTTTTTTTTCATAAGCAGGGAAGAAATGGTTAGGGATGAGATGGCCAAGGACAGTATTTCCTGGAGGCTGACTGCAGTCACCTTGAAACTGTGGAACTAAGATCCTGCAAAAAGCCCAGATGACAGAATCATAGAATCATTGAAGTTGGAAAAGAACTTTAAGATCATTGAGTCTGACTGTAAACCTAACACTGACTGCCAAGTCCCACTAAACTATGTCCCTAAGCACCACATCCATGTGTTTGTTAAATACCTCGACTGATGGCGGTTCCATCACTTCCCTAGGCAGCCTGTTCCAGTACTTGATAACCCTTCCAGTGAAGAATTTTTCCTAATATCCAATCTAAACCTCCTCTGACACAAGTGGAGGCCATTACTTCTAGTTCTATCACTTGCACTTTGAGAAACAAAGACCAATACTCACCTCTCTGGAACCTCATTTGAGGTAGTTGTAGAGAAAGATGAGGTCTCCCCTCAGCCTCCTCTACTCCAGACTAACCAACCTCAGTTCCCTTAGTTGCTCCTCACAGGACTTGTGCCTTGCAGAGTCACAGTTGCAGACCAGGACAGCAGATTTCAGTTCATTATGGGAGTCTTTTGGCAGGATTCCACAGGAAACTGTGCTGGAGAGTACAGGTGAACAGGAGAGCTGGTAAACTTCAACAAAAACTCCTCGAATCACAAGAGCAGTCCTTTCCAACAGAGAGAAAGCACAGAGGAACTGGGAGCTCCTGACTGAGATCAGAGGTGAAGAGGGAGCATTCCAAAGTGGAAATGCATGTGGACTGCCTGGGAAGAACATAGAAACATTGCATGAAGTTGGAGAAGTGATCCAGAACTTGGCCAGACTAGAAAACACTGAGGGTTGTGGAGGATGAGAAGAGAGGTTTCCTCCCAAAAGCAAGGCTAACATGGGTCTACTCAGCAGGCAACATCATGACTGGATGTCAAAAAGCCAAAGTCCTTAACACACCTTTTTGTCCCAGATTTCACTTACCAGATCTGCCTTCAGGCTCTCAGGGAACCGTGGAGGCTGTGGGCTCCTGGCGGTTGTGTCAACTCTCCCACCAGCCCCAGCTGGGGCAGTCCTGGCCCTGGCCCTGGGCAAGGGACAGGATGTGTGTAAGAAAGATGTGTCTTGGAAAAATTTTGGTCACCTGTAAAACTGGTTTTTCATATCATTGTAGTAATGACTATCTTCTGTTTTGCTCAGGATTCAGTAGATTTTATTCTTTAGGATAGGAAATAAAACAATTTAAGTTTTAAATAGTCCAGGTCTGTTAATCTTGATGATTTTCTGGACTATCTCCATAGTTGATAGTTGTTGAGAATAATCAAGAAGTGTGAACTCAAACTAGGTCAATCCACTTAATATGTTGGGCAGAAATATAGAAAAAGTAATGATGTAAATTTTACATGAAATCCTTTCAGGTCAAATAATATATTCAGGGATCCCTACAAAGCACAACTTCATATACTGCTGTTCACTGCGTTCCTCTATGTATCAGTGCGACAAAATCCAGATGCAGTGCTATTTTGAAGAGTATAGTTGCCTAAAATATCCTTTCCACTCCCTTGCCCCCAGTAATAAATATCTCAGTTAAACAAAATAAAAATCCCATACCTTATGTTAGTCAGCAACGCCCTATTTTTTTTTTTTTTTTTAATAATGGGAAT
>NW_010224321.1:2167-5242 GCF_000690775.1 Eurypyga helias
GATTTCCAATCAGTGTGAATTTACACAAGTTGCTTTATTTCCTTATATCAGGATTAAGTAATTTGATCAAAATCAAAATATGCACTATTCTAATATGGATATTGCACAGCAATTGCTGATGACTAGCCACTTGCATGGGTGGATGACTCATTTTTTCCTTAGCCCTGGGCAGCTGCTGGAACTTACAATAGATCCCCAGAGAAGCTGTGGATGAGGCTTGGAGCAACCTGGTCTAGGTGTCCCTGCCCATGGCAGGGGGTTGGATAAGGTCCCTTCCAACCCAAACCCATTCTGTGACTCTGTGACTCTCCAATCCAGTACTGCACATGTCTTTTTATTGTGAAGGTTCAGAGCCTAGCACAGTAGGGTACGTGAGCTATAATCTTGAAGACGTCCTGTGACTTTTCGCCAGCAATTTAAAGAAAACTAGACTGTGGCAGTAAATGACTCATTTGAAGAGCAGAGAGGTAACATATGGAGAAGGTGATAGTTGAAGAGAAAATAAAGGAATATTATATAACCAAAAAAATGTTTCCTATCTTTTTTAAAAATATTAGGAGAAAGTCTTGTGTGACTACTACATGGCTTTTCACCAAAGTCCACTTGCCCCCTCTGTGAGTAAAAGGTTTACCTAAGTCCCCTCAAAGTTACTAAGTGATGCATCCATTTGGAAGACACAGACTGCTGCCATGCATAGCCATATATGTGACCTCTGCTGCCTTAATGGGACTCTTCCTGAAATAATACAAAATAAATTTGTTCTGTTTTTGTGTTCTTTCAATTGCTTATTAGCAATAGCGTTGTTAGTAACTCCCTAAGTTTCACTTAACGTAAATAAATAGTTCTTATCTCAACTTCTGTGAGCCTCCCTTCTTTTTCTTCTGACCCTTCCTCACTGGGAATGTGGATGGGGTGGAGTGGTAGAGTGACTGGTGGTGCTAATTGCCAGACAGGTCTAAACCAGGACGGGAAGAAAAGTGACAATGGATTATATTTAGGTTATATATTAGAAGGCCATTTGATGCTTCTTGCATCTCTTTACACTTCTAGTTTTGACTATAATTTCCATTGTCAAGCCTGAAGGAATGCCTGCAGTAGTCCTGCTGTGGGGTGGGGGCTGCTTATTTTTCACACTTTATGGAAAGGTGGAAACACAGGAAACTTTCTGCAGGAGCCACAGCATTGCAGAGATTCTACATCTACCTGTGGGCATGGGTCGTCTATTTGTTATATACATAGAAAGGTTTAAGAAAGACTTTGAGAAACAGGTAAATAATAAAAATGACTCATTTTGATTAAGTATTACCCAAGGCTTATTTCATTCAACATTTATCTGCAGGAATTGTTTATAGTGTATGAAGCGGCATAAACTTGTATACTAACACCCAGTTGTGGTATGCAGGCTGTGACAACCATCTGCTTAGAATGACTTTTTTTGTCATCTTTTTCTTTCATTCAGTACCACTGAAATCAAAATATTAACAGGAACGCTTTCTGAGGAACATAAAGTAACAGAAGAGCTGATGTCAGCCAGGCTTTCTTTGGATTAAATTTACAAATTTATACAGTAACGCATGCATAATCCTCAACTAAATAGATTTTTTTTACATAAATACAGGCATAAAATAAGAATTAAATTAAGACTTTAACATCACTAATACTTTAAAATCTTAGGAAAAAATCCCATATTTTACTTTATTATGGTGCAACATGTAACTTTTGAGAAAATACAAGATAGCTACTGACTTTTGCTTTCATGCAATGGAGTTTCTTTTTGCTTCATTTCAATTAGGTGACAATTCATGGTATTTCATTCGCTGTGAAGATATGGACGCTCTGGTATCTTCCAGTAGAAAACTTTCAGAACTTGGGGGATTAGTAATGGATCCTTCTACTCTGGGCTAGGCAATTGCTAAGGACATCCAAATCTTTTCACCTCTAGATTGTTGGTTTAAATCCACAGTGAGACAAGGGTGATTGAGAATCCTTACGTATGATGTCTGTTCCATAGCAAAAAGATGTGATTTCAGGTCAGTTTCTAACAATCAGTTGTCCATGTCATAAAATCATCACTCCAATTTACTCTAATTGGTATATTTTCTTTTTTTTTTTTTTTTTATTAATGGGAGAAGAGATAAGGCAGCTGAACAGACAGTGAGATAAGTGTCATGCCATGTTTCTTATTACCCACTCTGACGAAGCAGAGAGCCTTTATGATCACCACTGATGTTTTTCTGTGAGGTATATAGCCACGTGCATGGCTCATCACTATCCCTAATGTGTAGATGAACAGTATCCTCCAGGTTCCATGTTCTAACCTTAGGAACCTACCTTCATTTTAAAGGCTGAACCCATAGCCAGTGTGAATATCGAAGGTATATGCATTTATATGGACTCAGAAGCTGATAAAACTATAAGCCTTACTTGCATCCATAGCAACACCAGCTCACAGGCTTATTAGTTTCTACCTGAAAACTGATCTGGTGGTTGCACAGCTGTGCTGGGGATACCCAAGTAGGGTGAATAGCTCAGTCACTCCAGAGTGTAGAAATTGCATGCTTCTGAGCTGACACACAGAAATCCATATTAGCACAACACAGGGTCTAAAAGGCCCAAGTTCTGCTGGAACAGCTATGTAAGGAACATGAAAAAGCATTTCCCCAGCACATCCCGGTCATTTCTATTCCTGAACACTGGCACAGCACCCATAAATACTGGCAGCTCTAACATGTGTTTTCTCATGTCGAGGCTGTGGTGCTGCCAGTTCTCAGCAATCTGGGTGTGTGGGTGCTACCCATGAGATTTCAGCCAGCGGTGGTGGCAGACTCAGGTTGATGCCAGGAATTCCAGATTTCACGTTCTTCCAAATCTCTGTCCAGACAGAAGAATCCACCTCCTGTCACTGACTACCTCTCTGCCCACTTCAATCTCCCTTCTGGAAAAAGAGATTTACAGCTAAAGTTTCCCTCTTTCTGCTAATGTCTAGCCCCCATTTCACAGGGTCACACCTGCTGACTTGTTCTGGGACCCAGGAATGTCAAGGGAAGGACACTGTTCTTATCAAAAATGGAGGGA
>NW_010224321.1:5260-13601 GCF_000690775.1 Eurypyga helias
TGCTATAGAAGAGAGAAAAAATAGGTGGATGTAAAGCCACGGAATTCATAGAGTTGGAGCCCATGGTATGCTGGCCAGAAGTGCAGGGACACATTCAGCTGCAGGTGTGGAAAGGAGTCCTGCAGTCACAGACTGTAGCTCGCGCATCCTTCTCTGTCCAGTTTTAGCTGGAGCCAGGCTCCTTGTAGGTACACCGAACTCAGCACCGAATAATCTGCTTTTTAAGATGGTAAATTTGTCCTCACTGGGCTTCCTATTGCTGCAGCTGGTATGATTTTACCCTTCAGCTGGTAGGTTTAAAGGTTGTTTCGGCATATCCGCACTGGATATTTTGTTATAGAAAGTGCAAGATTATTTGAATCAATGCAGTGCCCTCTCTGAATGTGCACCCTCACCCCAAGTTGTGGTAAGATACATGTCTCATTGAAAATGTTTTTCTATTTTTTCATTTTCCCTCTTGAAGTTTTCATTGACATGTCAATTAAATTTTGTAGATATAATTTACATGCAATTTTAACTCCAGTTTTCACAAAATTTTAATTTGTCATAATGTAAGTACAGTTGTCAGATTGGACAGCTCAACATTAACAGTTAATACAAAGACACAGAAGATGTGCTTTTGTGATGTTTAGTTTGTTCAGACCATTTGCACAGTAGAAAGCAATGTCACCTTAATGGCAGAACCAGTTTTATTTCATAAGTTATATAATTTGAATATATTAATAGCTTCAGGAGGCCAAAACTCTGGATATGTCTATATGCATGTATAGATCTACAGGAGCAGTGAAAGGTAAAGGTAAATGAAACTCACAACCCAATGAGTAGTAACACATTTTTAAGATGGTTTCACTCAGCATAATAAACTGGCAAGGCTTCTATTTCTCTTTCTATAGTGAAAAAAATTAATACATTCAGGATTTAGCAGAGGACTTATCTACATTTGAAAGGATCCTATAGCTTTGGGTCAGAGTCTGCATTTGAAGTTCATTAATTGGCAAATGTTTATTTGGGTCGTTTTGACATCATGTATAGAATTTATAACTGAATATAGGTGTAAGTACAGACGATTATACTGGTCTTATATTCACTATGCACTGACTCTGAGTACAGTGAATAAAGGTATGTGATACACTTCCTTTGATACAAGTAATGCAAAAAGTATGCAAATCCTATCAATTTTTTCTAGCTTCACTTCAAGTTATTTGGTTTATACCAAAGAAATTACTTAAATTAGAATCAACATTTGGAAGGATTTTGCAAGGTATTATGTGGGGCCTTATTTTAAAAAAATAGCATCAGTAATTTTTCTTTTTCTTTTTAGTTATATGTATTTATTTATCATATTGTACAGATAAATTGGTTTTGATCATTTTTAGAACTCCTCCTTTTTAGGAAAATAACAGAAACACCTGTGATTAATCTTTATGAGGGAAAACCACATTGCAGTAAGTAGTACACAGGAGAAGAAAAAAAAGGGTCGGTATCAGAAAATATGGGTTAAAGACGCAGCTTGGGTGACCTTCCCATGTAATATTACTCAGCTCACATAATCGTGCAGTATCAAACTGACACTAAAAGCGACAGTTTCTATTTTTACTCTTGTATAGTAAATTCTCCTGGTCAGAACCCTCTGTCCTTGTAAATTAACATCAACTATGACTCATGAGGTGGTGTTCTTAATTAAAATAAAAATTACCATGATGCAAACAATAAAGGGTTTATGGTTTTAGCTTACATTTTGAGCTAATATTTTTAACAGTAGAGCTTATCATCAAAAGCGAGTTAGACATGTACTTGGATTTGCATATGCAACCATGAATTTGCTGCAAGATCAGATAATTATGCAAAATTAATAGGTACTGATATACCTTGCTGTTCATTACTGTAAAAGCTGAGTGTGCAGGGTCTGAGCAGTTTTTAGACCTTGTGGACTAAACTCACAGTTTAGGATGGAGTGATATATTTGTTGGTGGTTGTGGAAATTACATTCATATGTACATAGTACTGGATTTTTAATTTGTTTTTATTATGGGATAGGCAGGGCTGTGCACTGCGCATGGCCAGAGGTTAAATCAGGTCCCAGATCAGTCCAGCAGCAGGAGATGGGGCCAATGGCAGGAACTGAGACAAGGACATGGCCTGGGTGTGAGTCCCATGGTTAGGAATGTGGGGCATCCCAAACGAGATTTGGTAAGGCATGGTAAGGTTCATGGATGCTTTCAGGGCGCTGGCCCTCACTGTGTTAGCTTTGGTTAATTCTTTGTAATGTATCAGAATTAGTGAACACCCACATGAAAGCGTCAACTGACTGTCATTCAGGAGTGATAATGCAAAGAAAGCCAAATGAAATTTTCATTGATTTCTTTATTTGCTTCAGAGGATGAAAAGTCAACAAAATGCAAGCTAGTAGATAACAGAAGGAATAGGACAATTTATCTGTAAAAAAAAAGTCAAGCAAAATACTGATGAAATGATTTTTTCCTATAATGAATTAGTACTAAAAATGGTGTTCGTTGGCTAATCTCACTTTCCTCAATATCAAAGAAAATAATGTCTTTTTAAAGGGAAGAATATCACTGAGACACATCAAGCAATGAGCTGTATCTGTGCATCAAGGTTGTTATTGGTTTTTTGCTTAGGCATGTGATTTCTTTTACACGTTTGACAACTCTCCCTCTCCAAAGTCTTCGTGATGTCACCTGTCTGTCTTTTTACAGACTTAAGTTATGTTTTACTGGTAACAGTAGTCAGTTCTATCACTTTCTTACCAAGGTGGGGAGAAACATGAACATCAAAAGTCTGACAAAATTTTCTTTCCCCAAAAGTAAATGAAAACATCCAACAGCAAAACAGCTTGGAACAAAGCATGTCTGCCAGTCTGTGCATGTAGACAGACTAACCCTGCTTATTTTCCTAAGTCCATGGTTTAAGCAGCTGGTGTGATGAGCTGGGGAATTTAGGTACATTTTGTGAATAAATTAGTTGTTTCCTGATGATAACATGCATATGTTTAGATCAAAATATTCTAAAAGTAATAAGAACCTGAAATCTTACAGGACGACATAATACTTGATATACAAAATTCCCTGTGACCAATCTGTAAGCACCCCTCTTTCAGGCTGAAGAAGGAAGAACTGGAACTCCTGTTCAGAAGGAGAAAAATAATTCTTAATTCTTCAGCTGTTCTGATATCTGGAAGTTAGTGTCTTCAGATAAAAAACACAAAACCATAAGTATAGGGCCTCCTTGCTGCTTGTGAGGGAAACAAGCTGCCTGTCTGAAGAAAGAATCCAGGAGCAGGCATTCAAGCCCATATTCAACTTTGAGCTGAAATGCTATCACTAGGAATGAAAGGAAGTAATTCCTCTTCCCCGAGAGGTGTCTATCATGAAAGCTGGTATTTTTTATTAGACAAAGCACCAGGAAGAGCCTCAGTAGACACTTTACTGAACTGGAAAGTGCTTACTGTTTGTAGGCAATTAACACTACAGACAGATCATAGAAGCTGAACAAAAGTTCTTGTTTGCCAAATGCTGGCCCAAACAGTCATTGCCATTGGCAGAAGGAAAAGTTCCAAACAAATGATGCTTCTTCCCACTCTTGCCAAGAATGAAGTGTGAGTGGCTCACCAAAGCCCCTGAAAACTCAAAAGATTTTTTGGATGTCAGAAGAGAGCAAAGCTGCTAATGAGCATTAGGTACACCTTGGCTACCTATTGCCTGCCATCATCCATTAACATGTTCACCAGCATTTTCTATGGTTTCATATCCTTTTTCAACATACATTTTTTTCCTTCTACCCAGTTTCCAAACGGACTTCAATTAATTCCTTATAATAAATGCACAATCTGGAAATACAGCATTCATTTGGTGAAAGTAAAAACCACAAAAATAGTTGTGCTGCTTTCTGAGTTAACTTTCAGCCTAATGCATAGTATATGGTTTGAAATACTTAAATCCAGAAAATTAACCAAAATGTAAGTTCAGTGCTTCTCTTCAGAATGAAAATAAATTCTCAACAACATGGGTTTTGATGCTCTCAAATATATAATTACCACTGTGTTCTTCTACCAGTTTTTAGTTTAATGTTGAATGGACAACTCAGTAAAGCGAATCAGGAGTAGAGAGTCACTACCATTCGGGTTTGCATGATACATGGTATTAGTGAACTACCAGTCAAGATGTTCATTCTAAATCCAAGATGTGAGTATACACTGATTATCTGATTCAGAAATTAGAGAAAATAGAAAATGTTTTCAGTTTATAAAATCATTCTGCACATGTGTTTTTGAGTCCAAGACTCTGCCATTAACATACTTGTTTCAAATGGCTATCCTTTCCCATGATGAGGTCATCATCAGGGACCATGTGATGTAAAATAGAGACCATATTGGCTTGTATATTAGTATTCCAGTTGGTGGTGTTTTAAGCTAATTCTATAGTGGATATGGGCACACTTGGCTGAAAATATTAAGTTTATGTCTGAGGTTATGTGAAATCTCCATGGAGTGTTTTATATTTCTGATCTTATCAGAGAATCACAGAATAGTTTAGTTTGGAAGAGACCTTAAAGTTCCAACCCCTCTGCCATGCGCAGGAACACCTTCCACTAGAAGTCTCATCCAGCCTGGACTTGAAGACATCCAGCTATGGGGCATCCACAGCTTCTCTGGGCAACCTGTTCCAGTGTTTCATCACCCTCTCTCTGGGAAGAATTTTTTCCTGAATATCTAATCTAAATCCCCCTGCTTTCAGTTTAAATCCATTACCCTTCATCCTGTCACTACATGTCCTTTTAAAAAGACTCCCCCAGCTTTTGTGTAGCCCCCTTCAGGCACTGGAAGGCTGCTATAAAGTCTCCCTAGAGCTTTTTCTTCTCCAGGTTGAACAAGCCCTAGTCTCTGTGGCCTCCTCTCGACTTGCTCTGACCAACCGATACCCTTCTTATGTTGGGGGCCCCAGAGCTGGACACAGTACGCCAGGTGGGGTCTCATGAGAGCAGGATACAGGGGGAGAATCACCTCCCTCGACCTGCTGACCACACTGCTCTGGATACAGCCCAGGATACTGTGGGTTTAATAAAGCAAAACCAAAGGTGACACATGGTAGCAGAGGAAAAGATTTATTCTCTACTTCCCATGAGCAGGTGATGTCCAGCCACTTCCCAGGCACATGTAATAATGAACGCTCACCCCTTCCTCCTCTTTCTTAACTTTTATTGGTAAGCAGATGTCATACAGTATGGAATATTGCTTTGGTTAGTTTAGGTCAGGTGCCCCAGATACGTCTTTTCCCAAGATTCTGCACACCCTCAACCTACTGGGGAATGGGATCTGTTGAACAGACAGCCTTGATGTTCTGCAGCACTATTCAGCTCAGTTATCAACACCTTTCTAGCCAGTGGTGCAAAGCACAGCACTGTGAGGGCTGCTGTGGGGAAAGTTAACTCCAAACATAAAATCACTTTTTCTTTTTGCCAATAATGTGGCTCTGATTTGGTTTGCAATGCTTGTAACTTTTTGGAGATATGAACTCTTCCACTGGCAAATATTCAGTTGTAATAAAATCCTTACCATAATTTATAGAAATTAGGAAAGGAACTATCATGGAGCTGCAATCTGAATGCAGTTCAGTATGTTGAAAGCACGATGGAAGTCCTAAAATTAATATTTACAAAAAATTAAAAATTGCTACTTACAAATTTCCAATATTTCTTCTTAATTCACTACATCCAACCAGTCAGGCATTTAAAAAGAAAAACAGTGTATATCCTTTAATAACTATTTTATCTGTTAAAATATTAATGTAAGCCTAAAGTAAGTAGCAAAGGCCTGGATTTTTGTTCAAATTTAAACATGAAAACAGACATTTGTGCAAAAAGCAAGCAAGCAATAAAAAAATCCCAAACCTGTCGTAAACCAGAAATTAAGATGCTAAGCTTAACATGTGCAGAATGAACAAATCAATACCTGTCTTAGAACATGTTTTCATATTATTTTCTTAGTTCTGCTTGCTTTTCTGACAGTGGATTTAAGTAGATTTTCAGCATGAAATATAGAAAAACATAAATCTAGAGGAACATTATTTACTTCTGTTTGTTTTCTAGTTGTGTTTTGTTGAAATCAATGAATTAAACCCCACTGTGTATTCCTTGTCTCACAGGAGGTCCAATCCACACACTGAACATTGTTCTTTTTATTCCAAGGAATCCATGTGCCATGGTCTGAATTGCATAGTCTGAAATATGGAAAAAAGACAATCTATGTCATCAAAACATATGCAAGTAGGAGCTTTATTGCAAAGAGATGGGTGTTAACTTCGAGATATTTGGACTGACTACATCTGAAGTGCTTTGCCAGTGTTGTTAAACTGGTTTAGTGTACTAAAAAAGCACTTGGATGTAACTTACAGAAACTGAGATTTTGCCAGCAGAGTATGTTCCACATTCCCCTAAATGAAATAACTTAGAGAAGAAAATGGATTCTAAGTTGTTGTTGTAAAATGAATCGATTCTAAGACTTTTGCCAGACAATCTGCCAGTCCTATATTTTACCTCACAGTTCTTTTAATTAACAAAGACATGTCCCCGTTTTGCTGTGCCGACCTGGCCTGGCTCTTGTGAACAAAATTATAAATTTCTCAGCCTGTAAATTCCTTCCGGGTAATAACTTTGTTATCACAGCGTTTAATGGTTCTGTGACTGCTATGTCAAAAAGTCACTTCAGGTACATGTAAGTTCTGGGGCAGATTTAGTTTTGCTTCACCTGAATGTCATCTTTTATGAAAATTGTAAATGACCCTGGTTGTGATAGACACGGCTCAAAATAAATGTTGTGAGGGGCTTTGGCTGTTTTCCTTAGCATCTGTTACCTAATACTGGGATGCTTCGTTAGCGTGCTGCTGACAGGTAGGAGCTGTAATGAATATGGACACAAGAGGCTTCTTCTGTACAAGGGACATCTCTCTAAGACAAGTTGAACCACTGTCACCTTCTCTTTGCAGGAATTGTTCTGCAGGACCAAGGACAGGGCCAGAAAGTATGAAAGGAGGTTATCTCATCAGATTATCAGAAATGATCAAAACCTTTTCATCAAAATCTATGAAGAGGAAAAATGTGAACAACCCTTCAAGAAAGGACAGTGATAGCAAAGCTCTCTTGTTGCGCTGTAACAACCCTTCACCACATCAGAAATGGGCACTGATGACAAGCAGACATGGGGGATAAAGCCCAAAACACAGTATGAATCTGTCCTGGGGAGATCACACCTGCCTCTGACAGGTACCTGAAGGTTTTGTTTCTTTTGCACTCTAGTTGAACTTATAAATATCATCATGCTTGTCAAGTCTGACTGTATTCTTTCTATGCTGTTGTAGACAGTGATTTGATGCTTCACACCCTTGTGCAAACAAAAGTGCTGTATTTTGGAAAAACCCCAGAGCTATAATAAATATCCCATTTATCTTTAAAGGTAAAGGGTTGTTTTAACAAAAGAACTTTAAAAATATGTTTTGCCCTGTCTATATGTTGCCTTTGTGTTAAAATTAGAAACACAGCATGCGTCATTGCCTAAGAAACTGAGGAAACTCATTTATCAAAGTCATCATTTCACTGTATTTTTTACAGTTTTGTTTTTCTTTTTTATTTGACCTGCCAGTTATAGGTGGTGTATGTATTTTGGTGCAGTGCACTATTTCTGCAATAGTTTCCACACAACCAGGAAAGAGTAGGGAGAACCAAACAGCACTTTCTAAAAAGAGATATTGCTTTCCTACATTACAATAGATTTCTGCTTTGGATGAGACTCTGTTTGCTTAATAGTGTAGATCAAACTTTACTTTTTTTGGGTCATCCCTGTGAAGTAGAAGATTTTTAAAAATTATTTCTCAAAAGATGGAGGCATTCTTACATTGAAAAGGAAAGCTTTTTTTGTTGCTGAATACTAAGAACAAACTGTGATTTAAAAGTAATATTTTACATCATTCATGTGACTTAAATTGCGTAATCTGTGTAACTTGTATGTTGAACAATGATTTGTCTATCTTCATTTTACTGCTTTTTGAAATATTGTTTTCTCCAATTTCAGTAGTTATTGCTGTTTGCCTCTGCTCTTTTTCTTGTTCTATTTATAGCCTTTTACAATGAATCAACCGAAAACTGTGTGTGGGTATATGTTTCCCCATTTATCCACAGACCAGACCTCTGAGAAAAGCCATTGTACAGTGAAGATGTGCTTTTGTGATGTGGCAAATAAGCCATCCTGTATGGGACAAAGTGGTCCCTTACCTGCTTTGTGCTGGCTTCTGGTCTTAGAATCAGAGAATCACAGAATTTTTTGGGTTGG
>NW_010224322.1:0-207 GCF_000690775.1 Eurypyga helias
CCCCCCAAAAGGGGCTGGATCTCCCAAAAAAGGCACCGGATCCCCTCCAAAGGGACCAAATCTCCCCAAAAAAAGGGGCTGGATGCCTCCATAAAGGCACTGGATCTACCCAAAAAGGGACTGATCCCCCCCCAAAAGGCACTGGATCTCCCCCAAAAAATGATTAACCCCTCCCAAAAAAAGGGACTGGATCCCCGAAGGGAACCA
>NW_010224323.1:0-2359 GCF_000690775.1 Eurypyga helias
GTCCTCTATCCATCAAGGCTGTGACTCCATCATAGCAGGCCACCCTATTAGTCAGGCATGATCTGCCCTTGGTGAAGCCATGCTGGCTGTCACCAATCACCTCCTCATTCTCCATGTGCTTTAGCATGATTGCCAGAAGGAACTGCTCCATGATCTTGCCAGGCACAGAGGTGAGACTGACTGGCCTGTAGTTACCCAGGTCCTCTTTTTTTCCCTTTTTAAAGATGGGAGTTATGTTTCCCCTTTCCCAGTCAGCGGGAACCTCACCAGATGGCCATGACTTTTCAAATACGATGAAGATTTGCAACCCCATCCACCAGTTCTTTCACAACCCACGGATGTATTCCATCAGGTCCAATGGACTTGTGCACCTTCGGGTTCCTCAGGTGTTCCCAATGCTGATCCTCACTGGCCATGGGTGGCTCTCCATTCTCCCAGTCTCTGCCCTTGCGTTCCATGACTCTGGGGGTATGGCTTCTGCCCTTGCCAGTGAAGACTGCGGCAAAAAAGGCATTGAGTACCTCAGCCTTCTCCATATCTTGGGAAACCAGCTCTCCTGTTTCCTTCTGCAGAGGGCCCACATTTTCCCTGATCTTCTTTTTATCACCTACATACCTATAGAAGCCCTTCTTGTTGGCCAGGTTCAATTCGGTAGGGCTTTGGCTTTCCTAACCTGATCTCTGACCTCTCAGACAACTTCCCTGTAATCCCCCCAGGCTACCTGTCCCCGCTTCCCCATACTGCAGGCTTTTTTTTTTTTTTTTGCTTCACTTTGTCCAGGAGCTGCTTGTTCATCCATACAGGCCTCTGGGTGCTTTTACCCAGCTTTCTCTTCACTGGGATGCATTGCTCCTGAGTTTGGAGGAGAAGGTCCTTCAATACTTGCCAGCTTTCTTGGGTCCCTCTTCCCTCCAGGGCTTTATCCCACGGAAACCTGCCAATCAGTTCCCTGAAGAGGCTGAAGTCTGCTCTCCTGAAGTCCAGGATAGCGAGCTTGCTGTGCACCCTTCTCGCCTCTGTAAGGATTCCAAACCACCATTTCATGGTCGCTGCAGCCAAGGATGCCCTTGAGCTTCACATTCCCCACCAGCCCCTCCCTGCTGGTGAGAACAAGGTCCAGCATGGCACCCATCCTCATCAGCTCCATCACTTGGATAAGGAAGTTGCCATCAGTGCATTCCAGGAACCTCCTGGCTTGTTGTGCCTCCAACAGATTAGTTGAGGGTGGTTGAAGGGTGGTTGAACAGGGTGGTTGAAGTCCCCCATGAGAACCATGTCACAACACCTATGGGAAGACAGTTAGTATGGAGTAGGGAATTCTGTGGTAGGTGGTTCTTACACAATGTAGTTCTTATACAAAATCTGTTCTTTATGGTTCATGACTTAGAAAAGAGACAAACTAGCCAGCCCTACATGATGCTAGCCTGTATTCATAGACACTCTAATGGTAATTTTCTGTTGCTCCTTCCCAAAATGTGCTTTAACCTGCAGCTCTTTCTTACAGGCACAAACATACACATAGCCTTACATTGAGAACACCCTCCTACCAGGAACTATTCTGGCAGCACTTGTAGCCCTGAAACTAGGCAAACACTTTCATGTGTTCAGTTAATACATGACAAACATTATTTTTCATATGACAGGAACTGCATATGCTGCATAAAATGAGCCATGTAAGTACATATCCACAAGACCAAGTAACAGATGGTAAAACCAGATTGTCCTCTTCCATCACATTTCCATAACATCCTGTAGAGTAGGGCTTTGACTCCAAGCAAGGTATTTAAGAGTGAACGGAATACAAATTAAGTAATTGATTAAACCAAGAAAAGGTAAATGCTAAATTTCATTAAGGACTTCAGAGAACACAATATAACAATAAACAACAACAAAAAAAAAAGACCAAATAAATTATTAAGCTCAATGTATTTTACAGTTGTTTTTAATAAAAGCCAGTAAATGTCTTGACCAAAATGAAATAACAGAACAAGTATAACCTCTTCTACTTGCACAGATGGATTATACTAGAAAAGAACAATTTACAGCAGAATAAATAGATATACTCCTCATGTAAAATTAGTCCAATGGGCTTTAAAAATCTGCTACTGAAATCCCAAGAGTTTGTAGTAAAATAGGTGATTTATGACCTCTGCTTTGAGATAGATGCTAAAAATTGATTTGTTCAGCACAAGCCTCACAGTGAAAAAAAATCAATTATGGATTTCAGTGAATGAAGTAGTTTGGTGAAGATCCATGAGCTTTATATATAATGATCTAAAAATCAAAGTTTTGTTAAAGAGGATCCACTCCCAGAACTATCCTTCATACAATGAATTATGCCACTTGATACTTATTTAGT
>NW_010224323.1:2372-21733 GCF_000690775.1 Eurypyga helias
AAGAGTAGCTACCTCAAAGGATTGCACTTCTGGGAACAATGCTATATAAATCAGGACAGCCCACTGCATTGTCATCCTGGGATGGACTGCACCAAGCTTAAGGGTTGCATTTTAGATCCCAGTGCTTCCATGCTGAAAATGGGGGGGGGGGGGGGGGGGGGGAAAATGGGGGGGGGGGGGGAGCGGGGAGGGTGTTGGCCGATGACTTGGCCTGCCTTCCTTATATCACCACCAGATTCTTTTGCTTTAGTGATATACAAAACAGGTGGTTTTCCAACAGCATTGAGTGCAATGACAGGCAACGCAATTTTGAATTACCCCTGGTTTAAGTACCATGCTGCTCTGAGGTCTAACCCATGAGAGTTGCCTTACGTTGTCATTAACAAGGAAACCTCTGTGTGCACAACGGTTTACAGGCATGAAAGGCAGTGCCCTGGTGTGAAGGACCTTCTTATGTAAAGCATTGTCATTTGGAAATGTGATTTTTTCCATGTTCCAATAGCAGTGTCTCTATGAAAAAGTACCTAAAAGAAAAACTTTGGATCTAAGACTATAATACCAGTGTAATTGCTTGTAGATATGCAGTGACCTCCGGGGTACTGTGGAAGGTAAGTGTGGCTCAAACAAAGTAGTTGGTGCTTTTTATTCTCACTAGCTCACAGATGTAGTGCCACCATAGTGAAAACCTCTTTCTATCCTGCTTACCACGTACAATCTCAGTAGCTGGGTTTGGTCTCCAGCACCACTCAGTTACAACTGTCAGGTAAAACCTCAAGGCAATGAGGCTTCACAGATTAAGTGCAAACTTTGCATCGAGACAGCCGAGTCAAGGGCCAGAACTTGGTCTTAATCACCATTCAGAGTGATTTAAGCCAGAAAGTAAAACAGATTTTTCACTGACTGATTTGTCAATTTGTAAAATGAATACATTTGCCTGAAAGACATTAAATGTACAGCAGCTCTCCAGATCTATATAAATTATTCATACAATAATGGATACACCACAGTCAGTACATTATTTACACAGAAAAATCTTTTTTTTCTTTTCCATTTCTGAATCTTCTGAGCAAAAAACTTCAGTTAATTTTGCCTGCAAAATAGAGGCAAGGTCTACCTTACTACTGCAAAGAAATCTCTCTGTAAAGAAATTTCAGACCATTGTTCCTCTAACATCGAAATATTTATGTGCGATGTATCTTTCATGTAACTATTTAGAGATTCATCCCAGACAGAACTGAAGATAAACACCTAGAAACTGTCTTTTGTGGCTAAGATTTTGGATGAGAAATATGTGTAAAAGAAGAAAAAGGAAAGACATCTCTCAAGCATCAAAATAGCCTGCAAATATTTGCACTTTTGTAGGTCTTTATACCCCTACCATTTCATATAAAATACCTGACTACTGCAATTGCTTGCTAAAGCCATCCCTTTCATTCAGGCCTCCTTTCTTCCATTTTAGTACCCTTAGACGAGCTTGACTGGCAGCCTAAGCAGAAGGTCATGTTCAATAGGTTCTGTCATTTGTAACATTTCCTGAAAAAGTACTTGAGTTGCACTGGCATAGCCTTTCACCACCTTACTTGGCAACAGAGACATCCCCATGGGAGAGATTTCTTGCACAAGGGTGCTCATAGCCTGCACTTTGTTTTGTTTTGTTTACTACGACTCATAACTGCAAAGCTCCATGCAGATTTCACTGGATACAAAATTTCCTGCCTACACTCAGAATTACTTTTATACACACAGATAACTGCAGATGGAGTAAACCAGACACTTTTTTTAATTAGCTGATATCTTTGAATGATAGTCCTAAGATCAAATAAAAAGGGTTTTGCTCATCCAAGCCAGAAGTAATCCTCAAGAAATGGTGGTGGTTTTGTTTCACATCCATTCACATCTCATTTGGGGGAAGAACAGCTCAACAAGCAAACCAGAAGAGAGTTTTGCTGTCTCTGTGTTACAAAAATTCTGTATGACTATGTCATTATACTTTACCCCTGAAATACACTTGCGGAACAATCACACTGTTGGCACTGCTTTTCACAGAGGCCCACTGGTTATTAAAAAAGAGACTCATATTCATGAATGGAGCGGTTCGGGAGCATCTTTAACTGCCTATAAAATGCAATATTAAAAAATCTGGTTTTCTTAACTGGTACCACCATTATGACCTTGGGCCACTTACAGTGTCTCTGTTTCCACATTATATTGTCCCTGAAATAACTCTGATATCATGGAAACATAAAAAATGAGTAACTGCATTAATATCAGCAAATTTGCTACTCTGGGTATGGACCTGACTAAGCTCCAAGATGGAAATAGATTTAGCATTGTTTTCCCCAGAATAGGAATTATAGCATTCTATTCCATGATGGACAAATATCTTTTTTTGGTTTTATGAAATCAAATGTTATTAAAATACAGTTGCTCTTTCAACCAGCACAGTTTCTTACTGAGAAGCCAAAGGCACAACCACTTAACTGTGTCTCTTTGCTGGAGGGTTTTCTCATCTCTAATTATCACGTCTCTAATTATCTGGTTCATATCTCCAATTATAGTCAGACTTGGCGGGTACAGCTCCACCACCCCACTGGAGCTCATTTAGTCCAACATGCATAAGCAGGATCGAGCATATAATCTTTCCATTTGTATCTCAGTTGCAACACATCTGTTCTCAACAGTGCAAGGTTCAGGACATTTAGTAAGAAATTGATAAACAACCCCACTGATAATGACTAAGCAAGGAATTTTACAAGGAAGAACTATCACAGTCACCAGTAAAGGGGCGGGAGGGGCGGGGGGGTGGAGATTATCTTATATAAACTCAATGAACACATATACTAAACATAAATGTACTTGCCACTGTACATAAGAGGGTAAAAGTGTAAAACTGCTCTTGATGTTGCTCTGTTAGTGCTACGATATTCCAGACAATAACACAGAGTCAAACAGATAATATAAAAGCCAAATACTTCCATTGTTAAATTCCATTATTTTTCTATTAGTCAATGTATTATATTCTTCATTCAAATAAAATTACTAAGATAAGTAAATTAGTCAGAACCTTACTTAGAAAAAAAAAATATTTTTAGGTTTGTTTTTACTTTTCTATCTCAAGCCTAACTTAGAGGTAGAAAATTTTCCCGATTCAGTTTCCTATCATAGTCTGTAAAGTTCAAAAAATTCAAATTCAGGCTATTTTAGCCACCAAAAATACCAACCTGTCAATCAGAAACTATCGATGATAGAAAACTCTCTATATATATTATTGAGGAGGTACATTACTAATAATGTAATACTTCTGAGAGATCTGAGACTGATCAATCAAGGGTGTGAAAAGCTAATCTTTCATAAATGGAGTTTCGTATAAATTCATGTAATTCCATATAAGAGCTGGCAAAGAATGGGTGGCTGCTACCTGCAGCACAAGTGCACTGAAGGGAATGTGTTGGAAGCTGCCCAGTGTTGTTTGACAATCTGCCTCAGCAGCCAGTTTCCAGCAAATGATTGTGTGCACACAAGGTGCCTTTCATATGTATCATCAAAATCTCCACAGAGTTTTAACTGGGGAGCAAAGAGAAAGTTTTATTCAAAAACAGGTTTGTCCAGGCTGGTCAGCTAAAGAATTTTACCTTTTGTGCAGGCTCACTGCTTTATCAAAGCTCATGGAGAAAATTATGTAAAATTCAATGCCTGTTTGAAGTTCAAATTATTTAAATTTCAACCTGCAAAAGATAACTTTTAAAATGAAAACTCCCTGCATTTAAAAGAGAATTAAAGACTGGTTCATAGGTCCTGGAAACCTGAGGCTTGAATGACCAATCTCAAAGGGAGTTAATTAGACACTACAAAGGTAAATATAGACCCAGAATTTTACTATTCAGTGCAAGCATTCCAATTAGAAGAGTGTAATGTATTTAACAGCCAGCCCAGCCAGTTCACAGCAGGACCTTTTCTGTATATACAGTAGACATTACGTGGCCAACATCACAACCACTTTGTAAGGGACTGATATGGGCCTACAGAAGCCCCCCACAGAGAGCCCCAATTATGTGCCTTTCAGTAGAGGCCACTCTACTAAAACAGATTCCTCTCTTTCTGCAGACATGCTGATGGAGGGGCATAGCAGGATGGAGAAGTACAGTGTGAGCAGATATTCATTGTTTCCACTGGATCTTTCGGCAGACAGCCCAGATACCTTGCCATGGAGTCTCAGAGTTTCTGCATGCGGCACAGTTTCTGTGAGACTTAGAGGCAAGTCCATTGAAGGGCAACAGAAATTCAGTCTTACCCCTGACAAGAGCAGCAAGGAAAAAGCTCCATGGAGGAAAGGGAATTACCGTTGACTTTTCTAGTCCTGAGTTTTTATAGTGCAATCTGAGAACAGTACTAATGCCTTCTTTCCAGTTTACTGCTAAGCTGACAAGCCTCCTCAGCATCCACCTGGGATGGCCATTGTACAGATGGGGACACTGAAGTGTAGGAAATTAAAAGCCATATGTCAAAACAATCTCAAATTTATTTACTTGATTTTTGAAGGGATTTTTTTCTAAAATTCTAGATTGTACTGTAAATAGTAGTTAATAGAAAAAGTGGGTGTTCAATCCTGTGAACCCAGAATAAGAAAGTGGCTAATACTAGATGCCTGTAAAGTGTGGAGGACCTAAAAATGAAGGCCACATTTGAAATCAGGAACTTCACTCATTTTCTTTGAGCCCAGGTTTAAATTAATCAGTGAGAACAGTCTTATTTGTTTCCCATATTTTCTGTATATACAGTTGAAATTACTTTGTCAGTGATGTAAGTGGCAGGGAAGCACTCAGTAACACACTTTAACGACCACAAATCCATCATCCAGGTAGAACTAGCAGAAGTAATTGGTATTTTTTTTTGGTTAATGTTCATTGCCTGTTTCTGAAAGAGGCAGACACGCATTCAGCAGGCTAAGTGAAAAGCTACCAGCCTTGCACTGTAAAACAATAAGCATTTTCTAATCACTTCCAAACCACCCAGGCATTCCTTGTTCACATCAGACCACAAAAGCTTTCCCATGGCTGGAAATGATCAGCATGGTTATCAGGCTCTATAGGTGACGTGACACAAACTCATTTCGTACAGCTTCTTATATATGCATTGCTGTCACAGTCAATGTTTTGATATCTCCAGAGATGAATACAGGGTTCTTTAAGTGCCAAGAGAAACACCAGCTATCTAAGAAACAGAATATGGAAAATCCGTAGGAGGATTTACATTTGCAGCTGCAGACACACATCTCCATCACAAGGGAAGCTGGAATGGTAATTCAGCATCAGCTTTGCAGTGCTAACAGTCTTGCATCAGCTGAGGAGTTTATCTAAATTGGTGACCAGGGGCCATAAATGACATCGAAGGACTTTGTTCCTCTCACAATGGAGAATTTTCTTGCTCCAACAAATCCCTGGTTTTGCCATCCTATTTAAAGTGCTAGCAATGATATTCATTACGCTGCTAAATGTTAGTAGACTGTTTTCTTTAATACCATAATCATTTCAATGGCATATTTTCATGGGCCAGATGGCATTCCTTATGCTGTTTTTTCTCAGAAATAATATCTACTCCAAACAAACAGCCCGAAGGCTCCTTATTTCAGCTATCCCATGTTAGCTTTCAAAAAAAATTCTTTTCCTGAGCTCATTGCAAACAGGCCACGCTTTTACTAAATTACATGAAGCTATTGAAGAACGTTACATTTGGAAAGTTTCTAACAAATGGGATTATTTTTCTTTGAGTCTTTGTAAGCGTATTTTGAAACAGCAACTCTCAACAATGAAACATAAGAACTGCTATTCACAATAGCAGAATGAGCAGTGTTTCTGTTACACTGTAAACCTTTATATTACTTAGTAATTGGAGACAGTTTGCATGTGATTTGTTTCCAAAATCAGCCAAGGGAAAAATAAAAGAACAGAAGAACCAAGTATCCACCTTTACACAATTAAAGAGTGAGGTTGAAAAGTAATTTAGTCACAAACATTTCCCTTTTTTTATTCCCAGAACTATTCATAGTTCCTCCTAGAGTATAATTCATGATCAGAAGACTGTTGCAACCATGTATTTTACAACTATATATTTCATTTTCATTGCATTAATTCAGACTGAGACTTTTTAAACTATTCAGATGCAGCTCCAATATGCAAGGCTTAAGTGACTTGGGAACCCTGCATCTTCAGTAACATTCAGACGTTTTGTATTTACGGTTCATATTGTGCCTACCCTGAACCAAGTAGACGCTTCCTTGCTTATGCTCTAAATCAAGTGGACAGCGGCAGCTTTAGTCCTTTCAAGATGCAGTACAGCTAGTGCGGTTGCATTAGCAGGACAGTGAGATAATCAACAATGCCCTACATAAACTTAGGAACAACATTACTCTAAGAAGGCCAGCTGGCTTCTAGACCAGACTTGATTCACATCTGACTAGTCCAGAGAAGGGTAGGACTGAGCCACAACTCTACACCCTTTTCACAGTAAGTTTCAGTATTTAGCTGTGTAAGCCGTAATACCAAATGGGGTTGTTCTTTTCTTCTCTGAACATGTTTGTGAGAACAAGTGTTCGCCTCCCTGAGTTTCAGAAAACACACAATATTATTTCTGCTTCTAGATTGGATCGCTGCTGTAACTCTGTATATTCAAGTATATAAACCCCTCAACGCATGGTTGCAAAATTTCATGTTAGCTTATGGGTCCTGTCTTTTCAGTGGCAAGATATCTCTGTCAGCTTCAAGATCCCTGGGACCCTGCAGCAGTGATTTGCAGCTCTGTGTATAGTAGGATGCACAGTCTCATCCCTTCTTACAAGGGTAGAGTAGTGGCTGATCAGAAGCAAAACCTGCAAGCTAGATGGATACTCACCAGAGAAACTAAACAAAATATCTGGAGAGTTCCTATAACAGTTCAATTCTTTGAAAAGGAAGAACGTGAGAAATTACATCAGAATTAATGCACAGAAAAGGAAACAAATTATAAAAAGGAGGTAAAAAAAAAATTCACTGGGACCAGAAACCTTTCCTCTAATATATTAAAAAATAAAAAGGCAAATATGAATTTGTTGAGCAATTTACTATGAGGATTTCAATGTCTTCCTGTCAAAACAGCAGAGAATGACCAGTGTTAAAGTCCACAGAACACAGTTTCAATTCTAAAAAGAGAAGGCATGAGGGAGGTATGGGGTAGAACATAAGGACAGTCATTCAGGAGCAGAGAAAGCTACAAACAGTACCGGGAAGGTTTACAGGGAATGACTTGACAATGCAAGCCCAAAGGTAAGTAACTTTCTTTACACAGTGCATAGTTAAACTATAGGCCAGTTTAGACACAGCCAGGTACATTCTAGATACATAAGACCAGAAAGAATAATTACATATATTTACAGAAAATAGGTCTATTAGTTGCTATAACACACACTAGGCCATATACCACTGTCAGCTCAGGAAGAACAAATTGGTTTCCAGAAGCCTAACTAACCACACTAGGTCAGTGCTGGGCACAACAAACTGAGCTTTTGGTCTTACTGATACATTACTTGTGTGCCGGCCTCATATTGGTAAATTCCTTGCATTGCCATCTGGGCTACACATATGCAGTGAAATCTTGCTGACAGCATAGAATACCTTATGATTCAAACTAAGTCTGCTTTTTGTAAAACTTCAGCTGGAATTTCTGGTTTATCAGAACTAGGTTTCTGGTTTACCAGTATTAGGTCTGTTCGTACCAATATTTCTTTCCAATCCAAGTAAAGATATATAATTAGCAAGTCCTGCTCTCCACAGATCTCAAAACACAAGACAACAATCCACGTAATAAATCCACTCTGGTCAGCTCACAATCAAGTGACATTGTCTTTACCATCTGTCTAAGCTGAACCACAATGTCATAAACAGATTAAATAGTTTTAACATCAGCTAGAACTTTTTCCAGTGCAAGTTCAGAAACTGAGAAAACCTATTTAATAAACTTGGAAGAGAGTCTATATTAAATAGTTCATTGAATTCCCTCCTGATTGTAAGATGAGACATACTGTTTCACTTTCAAAGGACTCAATTTCTTCACCTTTCCCTCATTTGCATGACTTCGGTGCTTAGCTAGAAAGTTGAAACTTAAAATTAAAAAAAAAAAACGCTTGACTTCACTCTCTTCCTCCTGAATAAAACCTCTCTTGTATAATCAGCCCATTTTTCAGAGATATTTTTTATAAAGAGTTAGTTTCTTTTTGGTCTTGCATATCTTTGAGTTATTTTTATTTAAAGCTATCTCCAATGTACTTTTCAACTTCTTTCTGTAGAAAAAAAAACCCAAGGAGAACAAGATTTATCAAGTATCTATCTCCCGAAACCACCTTCTTTCACATTCCGTGCATGTGTAGTATCAAAAACATCCCTGCTAAGAGTACTACATTTCAAATTGAAATCATTGGCAAAAATCCTACTGGCTGCCAGCAACCCACACTTTCACAGACCTGAAAAATGCAGCAGATTTAAAAACAAGGGAAGCAAAACAGAACTGCAGGTTAATCACCAATAAAGCTTAGTAGCATAAAAGAAGAGTACAAAGCAAAAGGTTAATATCCATGTTACAAGATTTATAATGCTAATGGCTGATTACAGACAATGGAGGAATCAATCAAATAGCCAGTGGAGTCACAGACATCAAGAACATGCTCTTAAAATCAAAATCTGGGAAAAAAAGTACTTGTAAGCAAGGCATACCCTCTGTGCTTCATACAGGTAGTACAACAAAATACCAGTTCATAAAAGGAAGACATGCTTCTTAATTCTGTTTAAAACAGCACACTACCTGGCTGAACAAGCAGAACTGCACAACCTGTAATAAAAGATGATGTGAGGCAGCATCTGGAAAAAAATTAACTGTTTCAAATCAACAGGCCCAGATAATTAGCTGAGAAGCTCTCTGAACTACTGATGATTTTTAACAAACCTGAAAATCTAATTAAATCCTCAAGTAAAAAGTGTTTCAAATATTACTGCAGTGATTGCAAGCAGTAAAAGTGGTGGCTGGAGAACTGGAAACTTGTCAGCCTTATGCAAAGCCTGGAACAGTTTAGTTGTAACTGGCAACACAGATCCAAATATCACCATATCGGTCAACAGTCATACATATAACAACTGATGTTTTCCTGGGAAGTTGGTTCTGTGAAAACTACCTGTTCTCTTTTTAGAAAGGTGCATAGCAGTTGGGTAAAGACAGCTGTGCCAGCGCAGTCTGCTCAGGCTGCTCCAAGAAGCTTGACTTAATATTAAAACCATGCACATGGAGGTTTAGAAAGAATCTATTTATTATTTTAGTTGAACTTGCTTAAGAGATCTCCCAATGTACAGGTACAGGTAAGGGCAGACCACCAGTGTAGCTCACATGATGTCTTACTAGCATAAAACCCAACTGTAAATCCTGACACTAGCATTAGTGCTTGAGCACGTGGCCAGCCTCCTTTCTTCAGACAGCCTCTCTTCAGGGTCGTGTTTCCAGTCTCTGCCAAAAATTCTATGGTGTTTTTAACAAAGGTATAAAATGACCCAAAGCTTCCTATCAGACAGTGTGAAATGAAAATAATACTTCTTCAACTGATTTCTATGGCAAAAATATTTTGTATGTCAACTCATCACTTTTTTTTGTGAAGCTAAAATGACAGTCTCCTGCCTCTGTAAACTTTATCTCCTGGTTTTGTTTTTTCATTCTGAGGATATAAATCACACTTAACAACAAATACAACAGAATTTAATCTACTGTAATCCAATCTCTAACTTCAGCCGCCTAAGGCAAGGTCCTCAAATGCTCAAAGATGTAAGGGAGTTGGCAATAATATTATTACAGCTGGTTTTATTTGTCTCATTCCTGCAGAAACCCACTTTGACTTGTGCCTGCTCTAAGTGTAAATTAGAGCAATTCCAAGGCTGTTTCAGATCTGCACTAGCTTCACATCACTCTTTGAGTGGCTTTTTCCAACAAAACATAAGATGAATGAACTTCACAACATCTCCTCTTCTCACATCATGGCAGGCACTCAGAAACAAAACAAAACCCAATCTATCAAGAACATAAGGAAGGTGGTATTGAGCTGGCTGTACTAGCTATGCCCTTGCCACAGATTTCCTTCCAAAAGTGTGAGAGTCCTTCTGCCTATTTCCAGCAGTTATTTCCTGCTCTTCAGCACCACACAAGGGCTGGACTCAAGAGTTGAGAGTTTGTCCAAAATACTGGAAGTGAGCTATATGCCGCCGATAGTGAATAGTCATCCAGAGGTCCACGCTCAGCTCAGCATGTTGACTGGCTTTAAAAACAAAAGAATGTTGTTTTTTCTGACCATATGGGAAATGTTATTTTAAAAAAAATATTATAGAAGTGATCCTCGCTCCTCAAAAGCTTTTGTCAGAAGATGGTAGCACTACATCAAACACTAATGTCAAGTCCCAGACATTAATAGACAGCAATTCCAGGAGAAATCGTCTTATCAAAAGTGTTTGGAAATACACTACACAAAAATGTGGTAATGATAAGACAATAAAGGAAATTGCAGAAGCCGCCTACACACCCAGGAAAATTACTTCATTTGAAGGAAAAATGTGTTGTTTTGCTACCTAATTTGATGTCCTTTCTCATTAACAAAGGTATCCCTGGATATTCATATTCATAGGAACACACTGCCTGCTGCTGAATATGAAACACAGATCATTTTGTCTTTATGGCTAGACCTGTCTTTGTAAACCTCAACTTCCATCTAGTTTATTGACCTGCTTGTGTTATTTAAACACCAAGAGTCGAGATAGTTTAATATTGCCACATAATTTGCAGTGTCAGACTCTAAAATCTATGTTACTGTTACAGAACAGCCCAGGAACTCAGCTATAATGGAAAAATAATAACCACCGGGCACAAGAAATAGACACATTCAGCAAATGTTTAGGAATATTATCAACTTCTAAAAGCCACCATCTGAACATAAGCAGCAAAAGATCCATGTACTCTTTTCAGTTACTCTAAATGTTATTTTAGATGCCTGTGATTTTTCTCCCCAGACGTATTCTTAGAGTCTTTTGCACTCTCACATTATACATTAATGTTTCAATAAAATACGATAAAAACCCAGAAGGCCTGAACTTGATGGATGAGTATACAAAGAAGGATGAAAAAATGAATGTAAATGTGCCTTTTTCTGCTAATCTGCTGCTGAACTACCAATTTAAAGGGGTATAGCTCAAATTTGTGTGAAGAATTGAATTTTAATAGAACTAAGCACGTGTCCCTGAGACTTTAGAAAATATATTCTTTAATGCAAATGGGAACAACAGGTATTTCCTGTGTAATGTAACGGTCCAAAATATACCAATTATTAATCCCATTACAACATGATAATGGCAAGTTGATGAGTTATTTTTTCAAATAAGGTTTCGACTACTTGTCGTTTATAAAGTTAGTACACGTTTTCATGCTCTTAGAAGCAAAATTTTTTCCCAGACCATATGTGTGTCGGAAAAAGTATTTCCTTCCCAAAACCACTATCATTATTTTAACAGCTTTCGAATACACTGAATCCATCTCAGACTTGCAGCCCAAGTTCTACAGGCTATTATTTTGAATACATTGAAACTGCAAAGCTATAACTTTTAAAGCTAAATGAAAAAAAATTATGGTCACATTACATTAACATTACCAGCTTTAGTATTCAGACTTTTTGTGTTGGTATTTTTTTATAACACATTTTCAATATGTAATTCAATGCGTTTAATTTTCTATTTACACCTAAGTAATTTCTATCAACTCATTCCCTCACACAAAAAGTGTTGCAGTATAAAAACTGATACATATATATTTAATTTGAATAGGAAGCTATTTCATGACATCAATAAAACAGATATCCTCAGATTATTAAGATTATTATAACATATATACACAAAGAATAAAAGTAAATTAAACATAATACATTATTTTCTTCTGATCTCTCAATAAGTAAATGTGCAGCTAACCTGCAGTGCATTTTTTTAAAGAAAAAAAGTCTACTTCTGGGCTGTAATCTGTTGCATAAGAGAGCATTTGGTATCAAACTGGAAGCTGTGCATTTGAAGAATGACACACAGAACTGCTAGACACCAGGAAGTGCAAAGAGAGACCTCTAATTCAGCTGCAGCTGCTGTGGACACAAAGGTGATGCATAGGAAACTGTCAATAAATCCGAGAGCTGACCAGGCATTCCCAGATTAAAATTCATAGGATATATACTGCTAAAAGGAACATAAATATCTCCTGACTCCTAATACATTTTGCTTTCCCACAAATTCGGGTCTTTATACATGACCACATTTTAAATCATTCAGATGTTTTAGATGGGATTTGTATTGATTAAAATTTACCAAACTGAACAAAGACAGCCATGCAGAATATTCCAAAAAGGCAATACAAAGTCTCCACATAGCTTGAGAAAATGCAGAAATCCAAGAATGATAAAACGAAGAGCTAATGTTTGAACATAGATAGAAGAAGATCCGAAACAGCATGATTATTATTCCAGTTTACAATCCATTTTGTTAAATGTAAATAATTTTAGAACTAAAAGGGTATTTTTCTTCAAACTAGATTTGTTCTGTAGATTTTTTCAAAGTGAGTACAAATTAAAGTCTGAAGAAAATCACTTTGTTAATTTTAAGTTAAAAACACTTAAAGCAGCAAATCCTGGGTCTGGTTCAAGTCAGAGTGGGTAAATTCAAAGCCAGAGGCTCCCAGCATGGCTTTAGCTTTGACTGTTTCTAACAATGTTAAACGTACATTAATATGAAAGGGATGCAGTCTGAAAACACTGGGTCATTTTTACTGTTTGGACAGCTGAGATTCAAAGTACAATATGTACCAAAAAAAGCTAATCTTTAAGACAGATAGCTATTACTTTTTAAAAATGTTTAAGTATTTAAAACTGATGGGCAAGTCAAGTAGAAGGACAGACACACAGCAGTGTAACTAAATGGCCAAAACCAAATCACTGCCACATACACCCATGGTATTATTTTACTTCAATTAAAATTAATTTAAAGCCAAACTTCTTTCTCAGGACAAACAACACTAGTAGTCCTCAGCCTGTCTGTTTTTGCAACAGCTTTCCCCAGAAGGAAATGGGGGGTATTTTTTTTCTAATAAGAAATAATATATTCTTTCACCTCAAATTAATTCAGAATTGATTGATGGGAAAATTAAACCTTGGACAGAAAGCAATTGTGGAATTTTTTTTAGCCAATAGGGAAAAGCTCTACAAAACTATGGTGTGCAGAGACAGCTGTTGCTATGGAAACTGTTTTGCAACCTTAAATGTGACAGCAAGTACCAGGTGTCTGCAGTAATGAGACTTTAAGGTAATTATGAAATGTAAATAAAGTTTGCTGCCAAAGAGATTTAGCGATAAGGATGGATTGTAACCAGGTATCATCTCCAGGCCTGAAGGACAAAGTCCTGTCTAGGTGACATACTGGGGAGAAGGTGCTGTGCAGCGGTGGCCAATGCGCAGCTCACAAGCCACGTGGGCCGCCAACGAGGCCAAGTGCTGCTGAACAGCTCCCTGCTCCCAGCACTCCCAGTGCCCAAGGAAAGGAGCCATGTCGGGCTGCATGGCAGGAGTTACAGAGCATGAGTGCATGGTCAGCAGAGGACACATTCTCTGGGAGAAATGAGACACAGAACAACCACCAGATGCCAGCTTTGGTCACTTGACTCCTGCAGCACCCAGGGAAACTTCTCTCGCTCTCTTTGTCAGCTGCAGTTTGGGGATCCCGCGTACATTGCTGACTGGTGATCACAGGCTGTGCCCCCTGGCACAAAGGCTCACAAGTAAGTGGAGGAGAGGCTGAGGAACTGCAGTCTGTTAAGATGCGTTTCTGGCTACACTGGTTACTGCAGTATTGCATAGCTTCATGCTGGGTATGGTTGACACCAATTCTGGGAAACCCCTACAGAGAATCCAAAAGCACTGAGTCCTTTCTCAGCACTGTGAGTTAGGGGATTATTCTAGAAGGGATTATCCTAAAGAGGACACATCTCCTATGTCAGGACATAGGAATGTAGAAGTTTAGAGCATATGGAAACGGCACTAGGGCCTGGGTTTATAAGGCATGGAGAGTTGTGTAAGACAAGCTGCTTAGAGAGCGGGTTCTTGGTTAGGGGAGAATCTCAAGGTGTAGTGAGGACATGAAGGAGTGTGTAGATTTTGGATACATGAAGACTGATCAGTGAAAGCCTACAGAACCTTCTGGCTGTGTTGAAGAAAGTGATTCTCTGTCCCTGAGCATAATCACTTCACAGAGAACTCACATGCCCTTTAGAAAGGGCATCTGCTTTCACGGCAGAGGCAGTGTGATGCTCACACAGCTTACTCACTCCTACCTTTTCCCACAGATACCCACCGCACACCAGCCTTTCCAGTCCTGTGTGGCGGGTCTGCAAGCAGCTAACCAGCACATCAGGCATACAGGATCCACACGTTGGAGAAAAGAGAGATCTACACTGCAGCTAAAGGGGAAGGGAAGCCCCAAGAAGTAGGGTCCCCATTTAAATGAGCCCAGCTGCAAGGACCACTTCCCAGCTTCAAGCATGCATTTCCTTTCAGTACTGGCTCAACTTCCTTAGGATGCTGAGACACAGTAACAGCTTCCTGCTGTGCCCTGCCAGTATTACATATCAAAATTAACCTGCTGCTTTTCTGAGTCATTTTAGGAGACTATGATGCATTTATTTGTGCATTTAAGTGGTGGGTTTCAATTTACAAGGCAACAGTTCTTAAAACACACTTCAGTAACTGGCACTATGGAAGTTACTCAAATGAGCACTGTTGAGTCAGAGCCCAGATCTGGTATTATTGAGAAGTCAATGGAATTTTCTCTAAGTCAAGTAATTTTGTTAGATAAATCTTTACAAACTTTTCCTTGAAAAAGACTCTAAGGAGTTACTTTTCTGAAATTAGCTGTGTTTCTATCAAACACTTTTGGGTTTCTTAGTTACTCAAACCAGTGCTTAAAAATTCTAAACAGGTATGTGTTCACAGGGCCATCTCGGAGCCACTTCTCCCACACCAGGGGAAGAAAAGAAAGAGCCTGTAACACTGACATCATCTATCAGAGCATCCCACTCCAGGAAATCAGCATAATGGAAAACTCGGTCCCATCTGTCTTCACTCCCCTGGGGCACAAACTGACCACTGTAACCAGCCTGGAGACTACATTAAGGGATGACTCCTCACATGCCAGCAGTTACAATCTCCTGGGTTTTCTCAGACATTTCTAAGCCAAGTCTCATAACATTAATGAACTGACATTGAAAGAGATCCTTTATAAAAAACAAACCCACTTAAAATGTATGCAAGAAAAAATTATATTTTTCAATGCAAAGTTTCCCAGCATTCCCACTTGCTATGGAGTTTCTGGTTGCTCCCTGCAGGAATTTGTTTCTCCTTACAATCACATGAACTCCAAACCACTCAAATGATTGCATTTATTGAAAGGCACGCAACTCCTTGCAGTCAGTGAGTGTATGTTTCTAAGAGAAACCCTAGAAGTCATGCCTTGTCTTCCAGATATGACATCAAAGAAATTTGACTAGAGCAACACACTATCAGAAAGTCAAGTAGTGGTAACCTTGACAAAGAGCCAAAACTAAAAAAAGCAAAAGCACATTCGTACGTCCCTGTAATGCTAGGGGGAAGGGGGAGAGGAAGAGGTGCAATGGAGCATAGTCATTTATCTCAATTATTGTCTGTTTTTCCTAAATCAGTTTTGACAAGAATTACATTTCATAATATCCATTATTGTTTCACCCTTGTTGGGTTTGGTTCTCTCTCTCCATATTAACAAGTTCTTCGATGTCTCCCTAAACTGCATTTCCTGCTGTCACCCACAAAGAACAAACCCTGGGCTGGGTGGACCCACACATGATGTTCTCACAACAGAGCAGCAGTTGGTGATTTTCCCATTGAGCACAGGAGTCCACAAAAGTGAAGGTGTTTTTTCCTTGGGAATTTGACAGGTGTGGGAAGCACCAGTCTCATGCACAGCCAGGAGGCCTTATCTGCATATGATTCACATGATTTTAACACTGCATAAACATAGAGCAATAGAAAAAGCAGGAATAAGGCAAAGATCATTTCTGCCCAGGCAGTTTTCTTTGAAGAGAAAAACATATTTTCAAATTGCTACTGTAAATTGCTAAAAACTTTATCTTACCTCAAATACATGATGACCCTTTCTTGATATCTTTGCCCTTACTGGAGTTAAGGGACTCATAAGCTATTGAATGCTTCCATATACAAAGAAATAAAACATTTTATGTTTTCAATATCTAGAAGTCTCAGAATTCTAACCTAAAGAGAATTACTCATGAACTAGGTTATTTTGCTAAATGAGGGAACATGCCTTTCTACTGTAATACTCTCAGGAACACAGCAATAGGGAAACTTTGATTTCACACTGATGGGGGCGGGGGGAAGGCTTTAAAATTTTGTTGCAAAACCAGAAAGATATCCCAGCATACTGTATATTATAGCACCAACTTGAAGATACTGTTGAGTTTAATGCAGCTATTAGGTTTGTTCTCCTCTTTCTCTGTCTGCCAATTTCTCCACTTTGAAGGTCCATCCTGAAATAAAAATACTAACAGCAACAATCGTTCCTCAAATCACTTTGCTTCTAATGTGACAATTTTCAACAGAGAAGAGCTCTAGCTCTGCCTTAGCCTTTCTAAGCCTTAAATATTCAAGCATTGCCATGATCAGAACATCTCCAATGACAATTTGTTTTGTTTATTTAATTTGGCCACTACAGAGAAGAGAGTTTCCTGCCACTGGGTTTTTCATTTGCAGAAGCTAGAACAGGAGAACAAAATACATAGCTTTATGTCCAGCTACTGGTAGAGACCTCAATTTCTCCTTTTAACCACATCAGTTATCATGTTCCAATGAATGAGTGAAAATATTTTTCACTTATTTTATGGTTTTCCACTTTTTTTTGTAATCCAGCTCTTGATAATTCAATAGATCTCCAAAGAACAAGATCCAAAATATTGTCACTGAAGAAGAATGAATTGTGGCTGTTCCTGACTTTGCTTTAGAAACACTGAAGCAACAGAAGATCACAAAGTTGAAATGCAGGAGGAAGATTAAAACTGGATCTAAAGAAGGAAGTCTTGACCTTTTTTTTTTCCCCTCTTCACTACTGAAGTGGTAAGTATAAAATCGCAACAAAAAAATACCAGAATCTCTGGTACTTTAAACAATGAGCTGGATTTGTGTTGGACATGGCTAATGTGACACCAAAAGCATTTTCCTTTTCAAGTGGATAAACAATGATGCCATGTAGTTCTGCAAAAGAAACAGCTTTGTTGGTTAAAAGACATCTTCTATATAGTTCATAGGTCATATTTCAACATTTTCTTAATGTGAATTACTTATTCCAACCCATCACAACACTAATAAGTAGAAAGGACAAATTTCAAAGTTGTTTCCAGTCATGCTTTCCTGTGACTTCATTAGCTCTTATGACCCTGTGCAAGATACTTTGGAAAGATCCCATAGTTCAATATCTGATCATTCCCTTGGGACATTTATGCCACTTAACTATGAGAAAATTCTCATATTTAATTAAATTCATGAGAAGACATTTAGATTTGTATTTCTCAATCCATATAAATTAAAAATATAAATAGGAAAACATTAGAGCATTCTGTGTGTCCTTCAGGCTCTCATCCCCCTCAGTTGCCTTTCTGCAATTCCGTGTTCTCTGCTAGTGTTTAAGGTTTCCACATGGACAGTAGTTTTCCTCCTAAATACTCCAGCATCACCTAATGTCCTAGACTTTCAATCATTCTTCAGACAGAGCTTGAATTAAATGTGATTTTAGTTCAGTTTATGTTTCTTCAAACCACTTCCTCCATGGAATAATTTTTGTTCCATCACTTCCAACACAGAAAAAAAGCCAGTGAAAGACAAAACTTGCAAACTATAGAAACCAAAATCTATTTGCAAAGAAAAACCTGGTTTTAGTACAGAAGCTGACAATAAACATCTAAAATCTAAATATGAAACATAATTAACATCTGTTTCAAGACTACTGTACCCTTGACAAGAAACTTTGTATAAAGCAGCACATTTCACAGCCTGCCTTTGCCATACTTCCTACATCATTATGACACTCTACTTAGACTTTCTGAGTTTTATCATAGAAGAAAGTGGTCAAAAAAACATATGCATAAGCATCACAAATTTCTCTCATGTGGATTATGGTTCTCATTATTTTATTCATGATCCCCAGACAGGAACTATTACACTAATCGGATATCAAGATGCGTGTAAAAATCCATGTCCATATTTGCCAATCACAGCAAAATAAACAGAAATTATACTGAATTGGTTTTGATGAATCAACAAATTGTTAGCATTCCATGCAGCAGAAAATTCTGGTTCACTGGTTATTGGCACAAGATTCCTGAACTCAGAAGCTGGAAAGACAACTAAAGGTAATCTGGAAGCTCCAACTCAAGCACACAAAAACTTTCAATTATGTGTTTGATTTCTGGTTTGCTTACTGTCTCCAGAACTGGGAGCTAAAGCCAGTGGCATAGATGAAATAAAAAATGCCTTGTATTAGCTGCTAATCTAACTCCATTGAAGCCAATTAGTTAAACTAATCTGAATTTGCTCCAAGGCTTTATCACTTCAGCCTTGTCTTTTTTAATAAATCAAACATTATTAAAAAGAGAATTCAGTGAAGTTCCGGGGGGGTATTTGAGATATATTAAAAAGAAAGCCATATGATACCAACAGATGACAGGTCACAAGTTTGTACTTTCACTTAAAAAATGCATAACATCCTCCAACCAATAAAATAGAGGGAAAGAAAACTCAAGGAAGAACATTTGAATTCATTGATTTACCAAGTTTATGAAATAGATCTTATGCACATAGTACTATACAGACTGAAATTTTTGGATTACTTGAATTAATTCACACAGAAAAAATATAAGATTATGATTTTAAAACCTGATGTATAACTGAAAAGGCAGTAGCAAAATTTTCTTGTTGTTGTTCAGTCAGTTAAAGGTAAATCTACTCTCTCATAAAGAAGGGAAAAAACAACCCACCTGGAAAAAAGTCACCATGAAAAAGACACAATCATTCAAATAGGTAGAATCTGCTGCAGTTACAGTTATCCCAGACTGCTGGGTACTGGGCAGAGAGAAGCCCCGCTGCAATTATTTCATATGCTTACCCCTAGCAAATTTGTAGGGATGGGGGACTGTTCACAGATTACTTCTATGATTCTATAGCAGCTCCGAGGAGAAGGACT
>NW_010224324.1:0-211 GCF_000690775.1 Eurypyga helias
TCGCCCGCCCTCTCCTCTTGTGCGGGGCCGCATTTGAGGCAGCGTCGGACTACTCCGCAGTCGCCTCGCCGTTCCACCTGCAACTTGGAGCCACCTTACTTGGGGCGTCTCTCAAAGCCCATCGCTGTCCATCACTTTTTGCTCGGATTTACACGGGCAGACCTATCCTCCATACTCTCCCTTGCCTTCCCTCCTCTGCGGCACCACGGTT
>NW_010224325.1:0-12660 GCF_000690775.1 Eurypyga helias
AAAAAGGGCAGCGGCGGGGAAAAAGACGGGGGGAAAGAAAAAAAAGAGACAAATACGAGAAGAAATGAAAGTACTAATATAAAAATACTAGCCCATGGGTGGGAAAACCCCCCCCATGAACCCGGCCGCTCTGTTTCCGGGGTAACTCAGCTCTGAAAACTTTTTAAAATCTCCTCAGCTAACTCCTGGAAGCAAAAGCCGCTTCTAAAGCACTGAGAAAACCCAAGGCTCTGCCATCCCTGCCGTCAGCGAACTCCGTTTCCAAGTACAGCCGCATACATTAGCAGTCCATAATGAGCCTTGCGGAGAACAGCGGGTATATTTGGGGAGCTCATGTCTGGATGGCGTCGCCATGCGACGCGGTGACCGTGGTGCGCTCGCTGTGTGGGTGTGTGCCACGCTCCGTGCAGCTTGACGTAATCCGCCCTTCCTATATAGAAAGAGTCGGGATCCTGGAGAGCTTGTCCCACACAGTAACCCAGAAACTGCCGAGCGTGCCGGGACTTCCCAGTACAATCACACTTTTTTTGAGATTTATTTTAGAACGAAGGGGTCATTTATTTCAGCCGTTCAGTGATTTACTCCTTAACAGTGCTGTTTGCAGAGAAACTCCAAAATTACCTGATCGGCCCCTGAACTCGAGTCCCTGCTCTGAAATGGCAGAGCCCCAGCTGCTGCGGTGGTTCATCCTTGCTCCCTGGACTTCAGTTAAGCTGCGATCATCTTCATCAGCTGCAAATCTGCCATCGGAGCTGACTTACAATCCACCTTTCGTAATTCTTTTTGCGTGGTTACACGTAGGGCAGCAGCAGTCGTTCACCCCACAGGGCTAATCGTAATGCACACACAGGATTTTTAACACCCTTCCTTGCTTTGCTTTTTGTCTCACAGCAAACTCAACATGCCAGGCAGGGATTTGTTTGGCTTTACCATCTTTCTCCGGCTGATGCAGCTGGAAGTGCCCAGGTTTTTCCTCTTCCTCATCTCATATGCTGCTGCTTTAGGTGTGATCCACCTGGCTGGCTGCTTCCTCACTTCTGAGGCTATTTATGACTGTCACCAACTTAACTCATCACCTTGCATTACCTGCCATGGTGGGTACTCCAACCTCTCGGTCGTCAGTGACCTCTTCCCTTTCATCAGTTTGCTTTGGTTTTGATAAGTGCCTTCATGTGTTTTATCCTCATATTTTCAAAGTATTTCGAAGTAATTTTCAGTGTCCTCAGATACTGACAGAACCCATGCACCATCCTCTCTCTAGCTCCTCCAGGCTTTTTCTTGGGATGCTAACTAAAATTATTGGGCTGCTTGGGAATGAGAACTCCTGCCTGTTGTTCAGTGCTGTTTTCTAGTTTCCCTGGTAGTCCTCTCTTTTGCCTCTGTCCCTCAGGAGACTTTCTGGAGCAGGGATTCCCCATGTTCATACAGCTCGTAGTATGGTGGAGTTTTAGCCCCTGACCTGGAATTCTAGGGGGTATGGTCAAATAAGGAATGAATCAGAGTAACTTGCTGTAAACAGATACCTGTTGGGGTCTATTAACAGTAAAGATTATGTTTATCTTTTCTAGATCAACTTTCATAGGGAATACAAATAGGGTGCGTTATTTTTTCATAACTAAATGCATCCTGAGAGATGGAGAACACAGTTCAAATTTTGATTAAAATATTTCAAAATTTTTACAATAACTACTTGGTTTTGATTTCTAAAATCTTGTCTTTATTTCATTTTTGTTTAATTCCCACATTTTTAGTACAGCTGAGGACATGTACTTACCTGCTTTCCACTGCTGTGACCGTGCTAATACGCCAGTAGATATCTCTCCTGTGCCTGGTAATCCTCAACTGACACAAAAATTCCACACTGGATTAACATAGCCAATATGCAGGACATTCTGTTTTGAGGGAGATAGTTGAGATTTCTGTAGGCGTGTTAATGCTTTGTGACTCTTTCTGTCCTGCAACATGCCTGTTGGCTCTCTCTTATTGGAATGTTCGTTTTTAGAGAAAGATCTTAAGTAGGGCTTTTCAAACTGAGTAGCATGATTATCATCTAGTCTCATCTCCTGATGTTACCCTTATTTCATGGTAAATATTAACTACAGTCTTATTTAGCCTCTTATTTTTCCAAGGGGTCCATTGCAGCCTTGTATTAGGGCGATAGGAAGAAGTGGGATCTGCTGTGTTTCCTCTCTGTCTCTGGGGCACAAGGACCTAAGTGAATAGCTTGCTGTTAAGTACAACGTGGTAACTGTGTGTCCATGTGTCTCTGTTGAAGCTGAGAAACATGCTGGTGTGTCTTGCGTGACCGCATCTATGGATGACATACAGTTTGAAGAGGCTGCCAGGTACGAAGCCAGCTAACAACAGACAAATGTTTTCATTCTAGAGATTCTTATTTGGCAGAGATAAACTGAGGTATTATAAAATCTGAGATAGCAGGCCAGTGAACTCCCCACAGTCACAGGGTTAAGACTCAAAATTGCTCTTTTCTATCTGTGATAGCCTGACCCGCCTAGAAAACAGATCGATTTTACAGATCAAAAATAAACCGTAGTTTATTAACTGTAAACCTAGATGCCAGGTGAGAAACTGATGGCCCAGTGATCTTTGGCTCTAGTTAAAGTGAATGCTGCAGGCCATTGCTTATCTCTGTTAAATAAGGAATCTATACCTACAATAGTTACTCTATTAGTTTTTTTAAACTGTTGCAATTGCTCTTTTGTTTTATTTCTTACCATCTCTTTCGCTCAGATCTTTTAGAAAAATGCGTCCATGTAACAAAATAGAAATGTTTTGTATTTGTGACCACTGAATACTGACCGAGTCTACACCTTAACTTTTGTTTTAACTTTTTTTCATTATTTCCCAGGGTGTAAAGGACACTGTAAGAGGAAATAACACATTTATTCCTAAACCGTATCTTTACAGAAACTTGAAGTCATTGCTTTGCAGTTGTTGTGTGGTTTTACATCTTGCAACCTGAAAAGTAATGAGTGCTTAGCTGGGATGGACTTGCTTTCGCAGACTGTTGCACATGCAGTTGTCCTGTATGTGAACCAAGCAACACTGATCTGTCAAGATGTACGCAACTGATGTCCATTTAAAACTGTTGGGAGCACTAGAATGTAAAAAAAGCTTCCACTCACACTTCGCAACTGCAGATTTTTAGAGGTAGTGGCCATGAGGATGAGAACCAGAACCAGTAACAAATAAGTGAACGTGGTCATCGTGAATCTAGAACTCAGGATAATTTCTTGGTCTGTTTTACAATGTTACTTTTAAAGTATTTGTCCTGCCTGTAATTGTTCTGTGTCTTTAATTCTGTCCTTAGGAAAAAATCCTGTCTGGGAAAACCAGTCAGTCCTACAAATGGAGTCAGGCTAATGTTTTTCTTTTGGGCATAGTATTTTAGTCTTCAGTAGCTTCAGAGCAATTTTCTCTCTTGCTCCTGAGAGCAGAACCTATCTTCAAAAATATAATGAAAGTAGTTTTCTTTACAAACCTTTTTCCAAATATGTCTCTAGTTCTCCTTCCACCTGCGGTGCCAATGTTTAATTTTTAACAAGAATTTAGGGTACAGCCTAGTAACTGTGGTTTCAGTAATTATTTTTTGGTCTCGGGTCATCCCTAACATCCTGTTTGTCGCTTACTGTGTAGTTTCCTAAATTTTGCCCGATATTGTTGATGATACAAACATCTTGCATAAATAAGAGAGCTCTTGTATCTCACTAGTAAGTTAAAAAGATGTTTTTTAAGTTGCTTACTGTAGGTTTTAATTTACTTAATCAGGTCACTAAACATTCTGTAAGGATTAACTCTTCTGTGCAAATTTCTTTTTAGTTGACATGGAAACAGAAATTTCCACAAATCAGTTTTGTGCCCTGATAACAAATAATTCCTTCTCTTTTAATATGCAGCAGTTCAGTGGTAGTAAGAACATCTGATTTTAAATTACATTGACTTAAGTTTTTTTAGTGCTCCACATGTGAATCATATTGAGCTCCTTGTGATATATGTCCAAAGCTTTCTGTGAATTACAAGTCCAAGTCTGGTGTTCTGTGACCTCTGCCCTTATCAGCTCTCTTGGCTTAAATAAATCAGTTCGTCCAGCGTCAGAATACGTGATACAATCTGAAAGATTTAATTTTGAAAAGGCTCCCGAAAGTGATGTTTCCCTCACCTACTAGCTGACCATCTAATTTCTGACATCTTCATACTCTGATATGGTCATGGATCCCAGAGAACCACGTTTTTCTACAACGAAATGTGAGTCCCACTGCACAGACTACTCGAGGCACTGGAAGGGATGTCAGTCAGGGAACCTGGTGTCTGTGAAGTGCAAGCCTGCCTTCCGGGAGGACTGGTGTCTCAGGCTGACTGAGATCACATCCACTTGTGTTCTGTTGTTCCCACCCAGAAGTTTCCTCAAGGGCAGAGAGACCCAGACTTACCTCTCTCAACCTCACTTACGCAATGTCCTTGCACAGAGGAAGGCAGGTCACCAGGGAGGTGTCACCGACAAAGGGCAAACAGGCAGTACAGGAGAACAGCACCCTACCAGTGAGCCTTCTGCAGTCCCTGCTGGGACCGCATGGGCAATCGGGCATCGTGATGTTCTTGAGGAGGACTGTGATGTCCTCTGCAAGCATCTGCAGACGCTCTGAAGTCTCCTCTTTTAAGGAAAGCCTCACACTCACTATGTGTGTGTGTCGTGTTCAATCACAGAGTTTATCTAATGAACATATGCTGTCATTTTGCATTTTGTACTTGGCATTACCTTTAGTGCTGTGTTTCTGTAATCTTCTTGGGAGTCTTAGGACAAGTACAAAGTCTTCAAAGGTGTTTGAGGGCACTTGGCTCAGTTCTGTCTCTAGGCTTTCTTTTCTTTCTAAATAATGTTAACTTACTTTCCAAGCTTAAACATAAATACTGCCTTATTGCTCTGAACACGTTCTCCTTCTTATAAACGAGCTGGTGGTTCCCTTAGCTGTGCAGTTTAGAACTATTACATTAATGATACAGTGCTTTTTCTTTGCAATGAATGATGGAAAACTCCTTCTGAATACTTTCTTCAAAAGCTAATGAGGGCTGTGTTATCTGCAGATTTTCTTAATTCTTTCCTCTAACCATTTACCCCCTACTTACTCAAAGGCTTCCAATTCTGTTCTTGAATGTGAACAAGAAAGAGAAAGTTTCTGTGTAGTTGGTTGTTCCTGTCTGGTTACTGTAAAGGAGCAGGTTTCCTATTCCTCATTCTAGTGTTTAGTAATGATTTGTTTGAAGTTCTGGCACCAAGAGGACCAATTTAAGAAAATCCTTACCTCTAAATAAGGAAGAAATTATAATTTTATGTATTTATTTATCTTAAATAAACTAGGGTAATAACTGTGCTAAATCCTTAGCTGTAAATGCCTATTTCACAGGCACTCAAGTGGTCTGATTTGTATTTTGCAGTCCTGGATGTAGCTAGCTGCACTTTTCCTGCCCTGGGACTGATCTTTAGCAGTTTTAAGTCAGTCTAAATTCCCTGAAGGCAGTGGCCTGATGCCCAGTTATTTTGGCTGAGGTTCTGACTTACCATGCACATCACGTCCTTTTACTGCTCTACTCGATATGACAACTTCAGGGGAAACTGCCTTCTGTCCACCTTTTCAGCATTGCCTTGTGTTAGGATATTAGGGAGTTGAAAACAAAGAGTTACTCTTGTTATCAGCACATATCAGGTACTTTAGAAATTCCAGAAGGGAAGAAATTATTTTCTCATTTAAATTGGATTCTATGTATGTATAAAGATATAATTCTGTTTAGGTATTCTTTGTAGGTAAATGGGAAAGCGTAGTTGTCCTGAGGACAGAGGGGCATGCTGCAGCACTCTTCTTGGCCAAAACTTGGAAAGCAAACTAAAAAAAATCCTTCAAACAAAGAGTACTTTTTGTCCTGGGATTATTTCCTCGTGTGCATGTATCTGTATGCTAGAGAATGCACACAGAGACTGTCTTGTGTGGTTCTGCAGCTAGATATGCTCAGTGATTTGGTGTCACTCACAGCAAGATGTGCCTCGGAACAAAAGCAGAATCTAGGCCAACATTTCTTCGGGGACCTGGGGCCTGGAGCACACCTGACGTCATACAGAGAGCAGCAAGGAGAAGGAGTGCTAGTATTAAGTTTATGCAGTCGTCTGAGTGATACGGGAATAGTTACCGGGCATGAATGAAGTGTGACTGATGAATGACAGTGCTAAACGTCATTTTCAGTACAGTATGGAAGAGACAGACTGATTAATGATATTTTCTTCCTTAATCTTAGGAATATCTAGAGAGGCAGGTTCAAACCCTTATTAAGCTGCATGATTACATACCATAAGATGTTGTTTTACTTTACAGGGTTGGACAAATTATTACCATCAAAGCAAAGGTGAACAGAGCGTTCAAAACCAGCATGGAGGTAAGGGATCATCACTCTTATTCCTAATGATGTTTAAGGTACAGAAGAGAGATTGGAGGAGGAATGCAACATGGGTCCAGTCTTACTTGTTTCAGAAGGAGCTTTGTGCAGATATCTAAACAATAGCCCTGCCTGACGAAACTCCCGTTTCCTAATGACTATTATCATTGCATGTTTCTTGTAAAATAATCAAATATCAAAGTAGAAACTGGACCGTGAAGACTTTAAAATCTTTGGCAGATGTAGTGGACAGGATAGGATTGGTGGTCCAGTCCAAAGCTATTGACCTCTAAGCAGTGTTTGGGTCAGCGCTAGGATCCACAGAATATGTAGAGTTCTAAGCATTTTTAAAACCTCTGATACAAGCCGGTTCTTATCGTCATATTGTAACAAGTATGCAATGCATTGCCCAATCACTTACTTGAAAATAGAGCTGAACCCTAAGGATACTTTTCCCGGCATTGTGCCCAAGTCCAATTCTCATTAATATTAATGGCAGTGATGCATCTCGCAGAGAATGTATTCCAAAAGGTTCTAAAAATTAGAAAAGAGTCAGAAGCTTTGATGCACGTCAGGCCTGTCTCACAGGATCAAATACAGTGTTTCACCTTCAAGTGTTTCATTATGTTTTATAAGTTTATACAGACATTTTTGCTCATACACATCATGGAAAGATTCAGATGGGACTCCAAATGGAAAGAGAGATCCATAATACTAAATCTAAGTGTCTTTCCTGTTTTCTTTTACCCTACAAGTGATGCTAAGCATACAAACACAGTTGTACTAAAAAGCTTTTCAGAGCTCAGCAAATGCTGTGATGTTCTTACTTGTTCAGAGATGTATCAGTGATAGCAGAGCAAGTGTTTTATCTTTTAGGTTTAAGAGACTGGAGGCAATTAATTTGGCAAACACTGCACCATTTTGTCTCAACTCAACTGTTAATGATGTAAATACCCTTTTTGTCTCCTTCCTCCACTACCTCCTTCCCTGTAGGTTGGCATCAAGGTTACAGTACAAGACATTTTGACTAATGTTGAAAAAACTGTGAGTGTGGCATATGCAACATATGTTGCCAAACCAGTTGGTGCTGGAAAGGTATTCTTTCTGTTTTCTTCTATGCTTGAAGTTGCTGGGACTGAGTTTCTGTGAAATGAAACCGACTTTTCTGGTTGTGAAACACAGGAAAATGTTCAAACCTGGTTATTTTGATCAGTAATGGGAAAACAGTATGAAGTACAGACTATATGGATATATGTTTTCCACATCTCCGCTCTGAAGTTGTTAGGCTTCTTCTGCTGTTTCCACGTTCTCTGGCACATTTGCTACTAATAGCACTGGTGCCTTTGTAAGGGCTGCAGTATTGACAGAGGCAAGTACTGGAAAAGAGATCCCTGTGAGTCTGCATGTTCTCTTTCATTTTCAGAAGCTGGTCTACATAAACCTTGAAACTTGCAAGGGTGTTGGAATGGTGTTTCTTTATCCTTCACTCCTCCTTTTGAGGAGTTTGTTCAGACGTCACTGTTCAGATAGAAGACATTATTTTTAAGCTAGATTCCATTCTAAATCAATTCTTTGCCATTTATGTTAATTAGTTTTCATGACAATGTTGTTTCTCCTTCTCAATGTTTGGCTCCCTGGTGGTATTTGGAAATTAGTCATGTACTGTTTGGCCTTCCCACTACTGTGCCAAACACGCAGAGTTTTTTAAAGTTTTCATATGAGAAAGGCCAAATATTCATCAGATCCTCTTAATGAACTCCCTTTGTATGTATTATTCTACTTTCTTGGACATGAGTGACTAGAATCATGCATCTGACTTTCCTGTCTCACTGAATGTGTTATGACAGTGCATCTCCCTCTTTAACATCCCCTGCAGATTTGCAGAGAGCAGTCATAGTATAAAGTAAGGATTGTTTATTACTGGTTTGATATCATATCCATGGCATCAACCCATTTACCTTTTGCCCAAATTTCCAGGGAGGTTAATTCAGGATTAAATAGGTGATGATTAACTAAGATTAGGCTTAAGAAGAGGTTGTTGGAGCCTTCAGTTCAAATTCCATCACAAATTAAAGTCTTGGAGAAATCAACAAACATTTTTTTCAAATCCATTTTCCTGAAGAACTGTTGCTAAAATTGTGTGGAGAGCAACTATATGCACTCTCCCTCTTCATCTTTTAAATGAGCCATCTGGAAAAAGCTGGGAAGCTGAGGAGGGCCAGAAAGGAGGCAGGGAAATCGCAAGAGCATATGAGTGAAGACTGAAAGTCTGAGACATGTTAGCAGCACCACTGCAGGACACACAGTGTTGGCATTTGTCTGTGTTGCAGTGCTTGTGCATTACTTTGAAGGTTTCTGAGGCTAGACCTTGTAGACAGATCACATAAGGGACTGTTCAGTGGCACCGCTGCAGCATTTATCTAAATGAAATAGTTTTTTTAAGCCAGTACAGGTTTGGATTCTATTTGTCACTGAACTGACATACATAGGAATTTGCGCTTAAGGGAGAAGAAGGTCTGATCTTGGCAAGAGAAGGGTGTGGGTCTGGGCACAAGGTAGTATTTTGGCCATAGATGTTAAGAGTCTGAAGCTGCACCAAGAGCTGGGTGTTCATGTGTTCCACCCTCACCCCAGTAAACCAGTGCTGCTTTGAAAATAGGTCCTGCTGTAGATGGAATAGGCTGTGTGAGTATGGACTGAATTGTGGAAGAGGGAGTGGCCTATTTGTGTAGTGAGTGGGAGTGGGCTCTGGGGTACACTATCCTATAGACTAAACTACTGATCAGTGTGTCTGAATTATTTTTCTGATACAGAAATTCAACACTCGAACCTTCACATTAAGATCATCTTTTTTTTGTTTCTGTTTTAAATGAGAACTATCTGAAACTGTGTGCTGTCATGGATGTTTTTGTTTAAAAGCTAAAAGCACTTTGTCATTGAGTTTTAACAAATCATTCTGAAAGGATAATGCAGAATCTCTTTAACTCTGAACTTGTTTGTATTAATAGAACTTGTCATCTTGGACAGTTGATAGCAAAAGGTTGTAGAAAATGCTGATGCCGTTTTAAGTTCAAAGTGTATTTTGTTACAATTATGGCATTCAGAACCCTTTTTTCTTTTTCATTTGCATAGTTTGAATTGGAACCTGTAATGCTTCTGTCTACAGAAGACCACCTGGAGCACACCCTGGCTATTGAGAGGAGAAGAATAAGACTGGGCTATGACCAGGTCTTTCAGAACCTAATGCAGGAGAGCGATAAGGAAGGTGATTACTGTGGTCTGTACAGGAGATGGAACAAATGACTTAATGCACAGCTGGAAAGGAGTTAAAAAGCAGACAAAACATCTGAGTAGAGCTCCTCGAGGTTATGGTATCGTGTAGAAAAGCATTTGCCAGATTTGTGGGGGGGTGTAATTCAGTTAGTCTGATAGAGTGGTATTTCTTTGTCTTTCAGAAATTCCAGATTTAAAAATGCAGGATTGAAGGCTAAGCATACATTAAATAGCTGCGAAATGCAGATCTTCATGTAGGTTATGCGTGTAAGATTTAACAGTTCACACAGAACTTTGCAATACAGTAATAAAGTCCTGTGACACTAGTTGTAATGTAGATAGAAGGACAAAACTCACTCAGGCTTATGGCTCTGTCTTCGAAAGAAAGCACTGAGAACTGTGTTTATGCCGTGAGATCATTCCCAAGAATCAGGAGAAACTTAATTACATTGAAGTCAAAACAGGTTAAAAAAAAATTAAACTCCTCATGACCAAATCAGAAAAAATGATCCAAGAAACAGGTTTGTCTTTTATTTCGGATAGTAATCTCTGTTCTTAAAAGATAGCTGTGCTCAGAAGTTGCTGTGTTCCTATGCAAAAAAATTATTCGCAGCAGTTAAATATGCCCATATTTGGAAAATCTGAGCCTTAACTCTGTGTATAAACAACAGAAATGTGTTTTTACTGAGAAGAGATGAAACCTGTTGTAAATCTAAATTCTAGTCTTAACAATTTAATAAGACTCTGCAGAACTGAAGAGACAGCAAACAAGTTATTTGTCTTCCTGGTAACTGTCTCGTAGGAAACAGCTTAATACCATGAAAGATGCATCAGAGGTTGATGATTTTGGTTTCCACTGCCTTGCCTGGAAACTTCCTCGAAGGATCTTATTGTTAGCACTAATTCACCTTCTTAAGGAGACAGAACAAGCGAAAAAGGAGAAAGGGAGAAGAAAATAACCCATGTAAAGCCTGCCATTTAGCAAAATAGGTATAGATCATATCCAGAAAGTGAGCTTTGCCTTCTGAGTATGTCTTACACAACAACATAAGTAGGTTCAAAGTGCAAGTTAGTCAAATGTCTCCACGCATTTATGTAGTCATAAAGTTAGTTAATTACGGCAGAAGTCAAAAATACAGTTCAGGTCAAGTAGCTTCCAGCACAGATAGGCACTTGTAAAATTACTGGCATCATCTCATGCCTAAATATGTTTTTGCAAAATATAACTGAAAAAAAAAGGGTTAAGAGTGAGGATGTATGGCTAAACATTTTACACTGGGTTGGAAATGCTCAGGAAACAGAAGGTGATTACCGATTCAGATCCATCTCTATCTCTTTCAAGTGTTCTGTATTGTCTCTGCTACTACGAGATTTGTAAGAGGTTATGAAATAGTCATGTCATACTCTAACCTTAGAGACATTTACACAGGTGCCCATCATACACGGTGGTCTAAGTCTATGAAAGGCATTTGAATAAGTGATAACCTGCTCTGACAACATCGATTAGAGATCATGAGTAGTAGCCGTGAACAGTCACAAGCACCTGCTGAGGCTGTTGGCTGCCTGCATTCACAGCTAGCCAAGTTTCACAGTCACTGCTTCTGTCACAGCTTCTTTAAAGGATATAGTGAAGGTTGGGAAGTTTCACTGTACTGTGATAGACTACAGGGCGCACCATCCCCCACCTACGTCTTCTGTAGGAACAGAGCAAATCTTCAGCCTCTTGTTTTCCTTCTACAGAACAGACGTCTTCTGTGTCTGCCTTTTTTTTTTCTTCTTTTCATTGTGTCTGAAGCAAATCACATGCTTCCATAACTGGGGGTATTTTCTTCTTGGCTAGCTGAAATAATTAATTAATATATTGCTGCCCTATTTCAGATACTATTGAAGAGGAAGGTGCAGTTTCAACTGACCTTACTCATGTACAGAGTATCGAGCTTGTCCAGCCTCCTCATGCAAACCACCATGGAAACACCTTTGGTGGCCAGATCATGGCTTGGATGGAGACAGTGGCAAGTATTTCAGCAAGGTAAATTTCTACATCGTAGTATGTGGTTCTAGATGGATGTTATTTTAATATTAAGTGTTTCACAGGGATTTATTTTATGAAAAATACAGACCCGAACTTTTGTGACTTTTCTTCCTCCTCAGATTTCAGGAGGCCTTTGAACTATGTATATGATACTGGTCCCACAACATGCCACACCACTGTGGGAGTCATATATGATTCTTCTTATGATATGTCAGATATGATTCTTCAGGGGATAAAAAGAAAGTCAGGGAGAATGTGGGCCCTCTGCGGAAGGAAATGGGAGAGCTGGCTTCCCAGGATATGGAGAAGGCCGAGGTACTCAACACTTTTTTTGCCTCGGTCTTCACTGGTAAGGGCACAGGCCGTACCCCCAGAGACATGGAAGACAAGGGCAGGGACTAGGAGAATGGTGAGCTGTCCATGGTCAGCAAGGATCAGACTCGGGAATGCCTGAGGAACCTGAAGGTGCACAAGTCCATGGCACCCAATGGAATACATCCATGGGTCCGGAAAGAACTCACAGATGCAGTTGCAAAACCTCTCTCCATCATATTTGAAAAGTCATGGCAGTCTGGTGAAGTTCTCAATGACTGGAAAAGGGGAAACATAATCCCCATCTTTAAAAAGGGGAAAAAAGAGGACCCGAGAAACTACAGGCCAGTCAGTCTCACCCCTGTGCCTGGCAAGATCATGGAGCAGATCCTCCTGGAAACCATGCTGAGCCACATGGAGAATGCGGAGGTGATTGGTGACAGCCGGCATGGCTTCACCAAGGGCAGATCGTGCCTGATGAATATGGTGGCCTTCTACGATGGGGTCATGACCTTGGTGGATAGAGGACGGGCAACAGATGTCATCTACCTGGACCTGTGCAAAGATACTGTCGCATATGACATCCTTGTCTCGAAACT
>NW_010224326.1:0-704 GCF_000690775.1 Eurypyga helias
CCCAGCTCAGCTCAGCCCAGCTCGGCTCAGCTCTGCCCGTAAGGGCTGCGGTGCCCCTGCTGAGGGACCCTGCAAGGGATGGGAACACACGGGGCCGACGTGCTGTCGGGTGCACGATGCACAAGGTGGGGGACATGGGGAAGGGGCAGCCGGGTCCGGCTTCCGCCAGACCCACAGGGGCAGCCAGAAGGCAGCAGCCAGTTGGGAGCTGTTTTCTCCCATGTTTAGTTAAATGCTGAGGGTTTTCTTCCTTGCTTAGAATTCGTCAGCTTTGTGTTTCACAGCCCCATCGCTCTCCCTCCCGTCTCTCTCTCGCCAGTGCTGGTTCAGGGTCAAGGCCCGGAGCTGTAAGCAAAGATAGCGAGCAGCTAGCGGTTTGCCAAGGGCACGTTAAAAATAATGTCGCCGTTTCTGCCAAAGCACGTGCTCGCACCGAGGACTGGCCTCGCTAACGTTCAGAGGGGCTCGGTGTTCACTTTGATGAAGAACTTGACGAGACCGTTAACTGGGTTCTCTTGCTTTACGGTTGCTTTAGTAGTTACTGCAGGCATGAAGCACCCACCACCACCCACCCGTGCGAGAGCCGGACGCCAAAGGTTCCCCCCGCTGCGACCCGCCCCGAGCTCAGATCCTGATGACTAAATGCAGCGGCGGAAGGAGGCGACGGTGTCACGTCGCTTCACCGCAGGAGGCGCGGGGGCGGG
>NW_010224326.1:727-2068 GCF_000690775.1 Eurypyga helias
GAACAAGGTCACCTGCTTTGCTGCCTTCTTTTAAAAAAAAAGCTAAAGCCAGGGGGAGAACGACCCAGCTCCCAGGTCACCTGGCACTGAGCCCCACAGCTCTTCACGGAGACCAGGGCAGAGTCGGTCCCGCACGGGGACCACCGCGGGACCCTCGGCACAAAAGGGAAGGGGGCTGCGAAGCCAGCTCCACTTCCTCACGGAAACGGTGGCCGGGATGTTCGGGGGAGCGCAGGGGAAGAACGCCTACGCCTTCCGCCCAGGAGCTGACCTCTGGAAGCGCAGATTTGGTGGGGATGGCCGTGGCGAAACAGGTGATGCCGGCATCGGGAATGACAGAACAGCGGGAACGGCCAAGGACGCGGCCGTGCTCACTCCCGCCGGCAGCGTGCGACACAGAGGAGCAAGAGCACTTGCATGTGCCTGAGGTAGCTCTTAAATACGGCTGAATCACACAAGTTTTGGGAAATTCATAGTAAGTTGTCTTATCAGAGACATTTTCAGACTGCTCAGAGAGCACTTTGAGAAAGGCGTTAGGGTGGAAAAACCCAACACACCCAAAATCCCAAAACACAAATCCTGGCAGATTTTTTTCCCTAACATTTCCCAGTCCACACATTAAGGCAAAAGGAAAACATTCTCCTTTCTTTCCAGTGATTAAAGAAGTCCTCCAGAAAAAAACCCCAATTCCTTACAAGCCCTTTCAGACCACGCTTACGTGCAGCCAAGTGACGGATTTAAAAGGTTACTGCCGGAATATGGTTCACAGCAGTCTATTGCAGTGAATAAATATCACGTTTACATATCCATTATAACAAAACTATGTTGCACTTCCATTACTTCACGTTGGTTTACCATCTGGAAGCTGAACAAGCTGTGCAGTAAAAAAAGGGAATTCAATTTTGCATTTACCAAAAGGAGCCATACGAGTTTCGATTTACAGCAGGCGATTACACCACCTTAGCGGGCAGAAACCTGCCCACGCGGAGTCAGAGCTGTGCCCAGGCGGGAGGGTGCTTAACGCAGCTACGAGGGCTCAGCCGCGCCGAACAGCCCCTTGAGAAGCGACCTCACGCAGTCACACGGGTCCGACCTGGAGAGCAGCCTGCAAACACGTCTGGGGACACCCTCCCTACTCACCCCCCCGGGGCCGCGTGCCAGGCTGAGCGCAGCCAAGGCGGCACTGCTCGCTCTGTGTGGTGTGTTGGGCTTTGTGTTACGCACTTGGAATCACCCCGAGGAAGTGGCTTTTCCTGCCCTGAGCCTTCCACTGAGGAAAACCCATGTGAGCAGCGCTGCCCATCGCCACCCGTCCGCCCAAAAATAGAGGTGGCGGCGGCT
>NW_010224326.1:2200-3372 GCF_000690775.1 Eurypyga helias
GGCAGAGGTGGGGGTCACGGCCCGAGCCTCCTGCTCCCTCCAGAACCACCGACGTGCACCAACACCCCTTTGTAAGTTCCTGCTCCCAGATGCCGAGTAGCGGCTGTGATCGCTCCGGTGCCCCGATCGAGGGGGTGTCCGTCAGCTCTCAGCACCCCCAAGGAGCTTTCGCTGGTGCCAGCCACGGGTTTCCAACGCCAGCCCAGGGACGGAGCTGCGTGCCCCTTGCTGGCTGTTTGACATGCAGCCCTTTGGCTTTTGCCCAGGTAAAAGAAGCATCCTTCCTCCTGACAGACTGAAAAACAACCCAACGGTTTTCTTGCTGCAGCTGCTGCTCTTCCCCGAAGCCAGCCTCACCAGCCCGCTTCTCACATGGACCGAGCCGGCGTGAGACCCTCTGCCCCTCGCACCCACCGGGAAATGCCATGTCTCTGCGGGACCTCTCTGGGCAAAGCAACGCTGGAAATCGCTTCCAGCACCCGACACATCCACCGCACATCCCAGCGCTGAGGAGCGACAGCAGCCCCTGCTCCGCAGCCCCCGCCGTGCTCCGCATCCCTTGGCCACCCTCCAGCCTCTGCGGTCACGGGCCAACCCCGAGGGTACCCGCTCGGCAGGGACGGGCAGCGCACCCAACGCCACCGATCGCTCCCGAGACAGTGCCATGGGGGAGAAAATACAGGCGTAAAGCCTTGCTGCAGGTGATTCCAAGCAGCAACGTAGATGCCAGTTTAACTCCATCTTTTGTCAGGAAATGCTGAAAATTGGGACCCGAGAGGAGAAGTTACAGCATTGTAGAAACTGCGAAGACGCAATAAGCAGCCATGAATTACTCTCAAGCCTTTCTGGAATTTATCAGTTGTGTGACTGAACAGAACAATTTTCCTGCCACAGCTCTGATCGCTCCCTCACTCCAGCAATTCGGTTATTTTTAAACGCTTGAAATAAACACTGGATCCTCACTGGAATGCTCCATTACAAGCAAATCGAAGCTGGGGAGGGGAGGCCAAACCCAGCTTCCCACGGCACACTGAGAGGCCAGATTTAGCCCTGTCCCCACCACGTCTCTTCTCGCTCCGCTCTGCAGCACTCGCTGGGGCCTGAGCAAGAAGACCCCGCGCTACCTAACGACGACTACGTGTTTGTACACCACCTCAAAAATCACGAGTGGT
>NW_010224327.1:0-213 GCF_000690775.1 Eurypyga helias
CGGAGGGAAGTGTGTGGGGGGGAATAATAAAGGCAGAGCATTAGACACCAGTATAAAACCACAGCGACAGACCGAGTACAACCCGAATAAGGGGAAGGGGCTGAGGAAGTAGCAAGTGAAAGGAACTAACCATGTTTCGAGTGAAGTTTCCCCATCTCTCTGCATTGATCTGCAATTACGATTCATTTGACTGTTTGCAGTAGGGTCAGGTTC
>NW_010224328.1:0-202 GCF_000690775.1 Eurypyga helias
GGGAAGTACGGGGCCGGGAAGGCAGGAGGCAGGCAGGAGGGATCTCCAGTGGAGCCCCAGGACTGGATGGGAAGCGCTCCCTGTTTTAAAGGGGATACACACTCGCCTCAGCCACGCTTTATGTCTCACAAATACATCAGGGAATAGAAAGCAGCAGTGTTGAGCCCCGAGCTGGGTCTTGGTTCGCTGGTACCAACTCAGC
>NW_010224328.1:321-813 GCF_000690775.1 Eurypyga helias
GGCAGCGCTGCCCTGCTCAGCCCCGATCCCTGCGCCACCACCAAGCGACGGAGGAACCTTCTGACAAAGAGAGCGCTTTCCGGGAGCTCCCGGAGGCTCTTGGCGGCGGCTGTTTGTCAGGGGCTCAGTCTGTGGAACAAGACGCCGGTGTCGGGCCCCAGCTGCCGCCCTTCAAAGGGACAGGGCCTCCCGCTGTAGCGCGGCAGGAACGTCAGGCCCGGGAGACCTCTCTCTGCTGGCTCAACCGCCAGCCTGGAAAGCAACTTGTCCGCAGTGTGCGGGATCACGGGCTGCAGGAGCATCCCGTAGACGCGCAGGCATTCCAGCGTCACGTGGAGGATGGTGTCGAGCCAGAGCTGCTCCGCAGGGTCCCTCCGGTCGAGTTTCCAAGGCCTGTGTCTCTGGAAGAAACTGTTGGTCTGCCTTACGCACAGGGCGATACTTTCTAAAGCCTTGTAGATCTGGAAACCCTCAAAATACCCGGCCACCTGC
>NW_010224328.1:872-1136 GCF_000690775.1 Eurypyga helias
AATCCCCGCCCACCTGCAGAGGCAGAGAAGCCACGGACGCCACCAACTCGTAGTCTTCAGCAGAAGCCCTGCCCGTGGCTTCTGTCCCTCTGTAATCCAGGACGTGGGGGAAGCAGGACTCTGAGAAGCACGGGTAAGTGTTGCTGGGGTTAATGCTGGGGGCTGTCGACCGATTCAGAAGCCCCCCAAGCGCATCTGCCAGTTCCGAATTCACCAGCTTAACCACCTTCTCATCGTAATAGTCACAGTCCCGCTCGGGAACGC
>NW_010224328.1:1310-1573 GCF_000690775.1 Eurypyga helias
ACAGCATGGAACTTGAGGATGTCCTTGCCCACGACGTGCTGCGCAGCAGGCCACCAGTCCCCGTGAGTCTCGGGGTAGCCCACCACGCTCAGGTAGTTCACCAAGGCATCCACCCACACGTAAATCGTTTGTGTCGAGTCACCGGGGACAGGGATTCCCCACGGCAGCCGGCTTCTCTCCCGGGAGACGGACAAGTCCGGCAAGTCCTGCTCCAGCCAGTGGAGCACAAGCTGGTAGAAAGGGTCGGGGCAAATGGTGCGCGG
>NW_010224328.1:1628-1942 GCF_000690775.1 Eurypyga helias
CGCAAGGGATCCCGGAACGCCGAGAGCCTGAACATGTAATTCTCCTCTTTGGTCCAGTGCACCTGAGAAGGCAGGAGGGAAAAGAATTACGGCCCAAACACTCTGCGCTCAGTTTTAGAATTTGCAGGCCGCGTCCTCAGCGTGGTTTGTCATCGCCCCCTCCGCGCCTGGGTGTGCTCCCGTGATCAGCGGGAACCTCCTCTCCTGAGACAGCCCCCGCGTTCCCCAGGGCAACACTGATGCCAGGCACCGGAGATGGTGCAGCACCCTGCTTTTAGAGATGCTCGTGCCCCCGGGAGGGATCACGGAATCCC
>NW_010224329.1:0-1435 GCF_000690775.1 Eurypyga helias
TCTTCCCCTTCCCTTTTTTTTTTTTAAGGAGAACGGAACTCACTTTTTCACGTCGTCAAAGGTGATGCCACCTCACTCTGCTAGCCAGGGTGTTTCAACAGAAATCACGCGTTTGAGGAGAAACCCGTCTCAGCGGCCACACGCTGCAGGGAACCGCCCGGGCAGCGAGAGGGGAACGGCTGGTGCGGGACGCGGTGCGGGACGCAGCAGAGACCCTGGTACCGCACAGGGCTCCGGATTTCACCGTGCTATAAATAAACTAATAAATGATCGGGAATGGCCTCTAAGAAGCCAGCGCCCGCACCTCTCCTTTCCCCCGGCAAAGGGAACAAGATCTCTGTTTTTTATCTTTTCTTTTGCCTTTTCTTTTTTTTTTTTAACATAGCTTTTCCCTCTCTAAGAGGTGTACGTTTAATTATAAAAGGGCCTTTTTCTGTTGTAATCTGTTTCCAGTTCAATTCCTTTGCTGGATAAATCCCTTAAACGTGTTGTCATTCCTTATTTATTGATTGCAGGTATTTGGGGTTTAATTGAGCAAGTCGGTCGTGGCCCAGGGCAGGAGTGGCGCTACATGAGCAATTAAATCTGATTAGCCCGAGCCCTTTAAGCCCCAGCTGGGTGATTGATAACCGAGACCAACATTCTTCAATTGACTCGCTACATCAAAAAGGAGAAAGGCTTAGAGGAGAAACGCATGGGTCCAACATGAAAAATAGCAAAGGAGCCGCGCAGATTAGATTTGCAAAGGAGCTGAACTAACGGCGAAGGGAGCAGGGAGAACAGCTCTGGTCAGTCCATAAAATAAATCCGAAGTGTCTCCTCCTTTAAAACTCAGCCAAGCCTTCCTTTTTTTTTTTTTTTTTTCTTCTTTTCTTTTTTTCCTTTTTTTTCCTTCCTCCCTTAAAGAGGAGCTAAAGTGACCCGAGCTGGGGCGAGAATGGGCAAAGGCGGCGGAGCTTGGTTTGTAACATCCCTCAGCTCTCGGAGCTGAACACCATCCATAAAGCTGTCGTCTGTTTGTTAGTGTGTTTGTCCGCTCCGTCATTACACTTTTTGCCCGGTAGTTTAAGAAAATAAACTAGCAGGGAGAACAGGAGTGAGTAACCCCCATTTATCAAGCTGATGGATGTCCCGTGTCTCCCTCCGGAGGGGGCAGTGGCCCGCGGCGGGGAGAGGGGTGTCCCTGCCCGCAGCATCCTCCTGCCCTCGGGTGGGGGCTGGGGGTGGTACGCGCCGGAGGCTGCGGGGCAGGGAGACCTAGGGATGTGGGGGACAGGGATGCTCACAGGTTCAAATCACTGCCTTGGGGAGGGGTCGCAGCGCTGCTCTTCTCAGCCGCTGAGCTGGCTGATGCCCCGCGAAGACGTAATGAGTTAGCCCTGTTAAGTTCCTGGGAGCAGCTACGGAGAAGCTCACCCCAAGACACGCTCACCCC
>NW_010224330.1:0-204 GCF_000690775.1 Eurypyga helias
ACATTCCCAGAGCTTGGGCACCACTGGGGGTACCTGGAGCGGGGGGCTGTGGGGACCTCTGGCAGCTCCATGGATCTCCTCGGGGGAACACAGTGGGGCCAAGGGGGCAGGAGGTGGCTGTGGTCGAGAGAGCAGAGTTGCAGAGGTGCTGAGCCAGGCGTGGGGCTGGCAGTGGGGAGCGGGGACTGCGAGGGCAGGGGGCTG
>NW_010224330.1:445-2536 GCF_000690775.1 Eurypyga helias
TTCCAGTGTCCCCCCAACAGACCGTTCCGCTGCAAGAACGACCGGGTATGTCTGTGGATTGGTCGACAGTGCGACGGCATTGACAACTGTGGAGACAACACAGACGAGAAGGACTGCGGTGAGTGGGGGTCGCCCGCGGGCACTGCTCCGTGCCCGGCGTGGGCAACCCTCAGGCTGCTCCTCGCAGAGCCCTGGCTTTAGCCAGGGGTTTGCTTTGTCTTTTCCCAAAACCGGGAGGCCGGGTGCTGGCATCCTGGGTCCCTTCCCGCATCGTTCGCACCCTGAGGGTCCCGCAGGGCTGGGTGCCGGGGGACACGGAGCATCACAGCTGCTGCCCCTGCTCCCGCAGAGTCGCCCACGGCCAAGCCCAAGAGCTGCAGCCAGGACAAGAACGAGTTCCTGTGCGCGAACAAGAAGTGCATCAGTGCCAACCTGCGCTGCAACTTCTTCGATGACTGTGGAGACGGCTCCGATGAGGAATCCTGCTCCCGCGGTGGGTGGGGAGCTGGGCTGTCGGGGTGGGGGCTGAGGGTGGGGAGCTGCCAAGCGCTCACGGTGCATCCCACCTCCCAGACCACAAGTCCTACGACTGCATGACCAACACCACCATGTGTGGAGACGAGGCCCAGTGCGTTCAGTCGCAGTCCACCTCGTACTGCACGTGCCGCAGAGGCTTCCAGAAGGTGCCAGACAAGAATTCCTGCCAAGGTACTTGCCATCACTCCCGGAGAGGGCTTGGGGGTCACACCATCGGGTTTACGGTTGGGTTGTGCCAGTAGGATGTGTCTTTGTGCGTGTGGCATCACCTTGGGGCACAAACGGGAGTGGACAGAGATGGGGTCTCTGAGCGCTGGGTGGTACCGACCAGCCCCCGGAGAGGTGCCAGCTCCAGCCACGTGCATGGGGCACCCTCCCGCTCTCCCCCCTGACTCCTGTCTCCCGCTGCCCAGATGTCAATGAGTGCCTGCGCTTCGGGACCTGCTCCCAGCTCTGCAACAACACCAAGGGCTCCCACGTCTGCAGCTGCGCCAAGAACTTCATGAAGACGGACAACATGTGCAAGGCAGAAGGTCAGGAGGGAAGGGGGGGGTGTCTGTGCAGGTCCTGTGTGTGCCCCTCCCGCCCTGCGGGATCCAGACGCTCTGCCCTGGGGGAGAGCTGCTCCTCCTGCACCTCTGCCCACCCTTCCTGCTGGCACTGCTGAAGGAAGTGGCTTTGCCAGTGCCGTCAGTCTGTCCTTCCCTGGCAGAGCAAGCCCCAAGGGGTGCCAAGCTCCCAGCGACCCCATCCCCTGCCCCACCATGGTGCCCCACTCCCGGCCCAGCCCGCGCCGACAGCTCCTTCTCCGCAGGCTCTGAGCACCAAATCCTCTACATTGCGGACGATAACAAGATCCGGAGCATGTACCCCTTCAATCCCAACTCCGCCTACGAGCCGGCCTTCCAGGGTGACGAGAACGTGCGCATCGACGCCATGGACATCTACGTCAAGGGCAACAAGATCTACTGGACCAACTGGCACACGGGCAGGATCTCGTACCGGGAGCTGCCTGCCTCTTCGGCTGCCTCCACTGCATCCAACCGCAACCGGCGGCAGATCGACGGCGGCGTCACCCACCTGAACGTGAGTTCCGTCAGGGATGCAGCGGGAGGCACCGAGACCGGGCTGCCGAGCGTCGTCCGCCCTCACCTCGCCCCTCTTTCTGCCCTTCACAGATCTCGGGGCTGAAGATGCCGCGGGGAATCGCCATCGACTGGGTGGCTGGGAACATCTACTGGACAGACTCGGGGCGGGATGTCATTGAGGTGGCGCAGATGAAAGGCGAGAATCGCAAGACGCTCATCTCGGGCATGATCGATGAGCCCCACGCCATCGTGGTCGACCCACTGAGGGGGTGAGACACTTGAGCCCTTTCTCCCGTCCTCTCGCCAACAAGCCCGTCCGTGGTGGAACCTCCCTGTGCCCCAGCATCACGCTGTGTCGGCTCAAGATACAGTGCCCTGGAGTCAGGGGGCTCTAGGATGCTGGGGGGGGGCTCCTCCACTAACGGGGTGTCAATCTGCCCTGCTCTACCCCCCCTTGCTCCCCAGC
>NW_010224330.1:2546-2929 GCF_000690775.1 Eurypyga helias
CAGCCGGGACTGACCTGACCGTGTCCTTTACAGGACTATGTACTGGTCGGACTGGGGCAATCACCCCAAGATCGAGACGGCCGCTATGGACGGGACGCTGCGTGAGACCCTGGTGCAGGACAACATCCAGTGGCCAACAGGTGAACAGATGGGTGCCGGCGGGGCACGAGGGGTGGTGAAAGCCTTGCCAGGAGGGATGTACAACCCGCTGGTGTTGGGGAGGTTCAGCCTGGGAGCTCTGAGCCCTGTAGAAGGAGTTTATAGGGGTGGCGGGGGGATTGGTCAGTTGGTCAGGAGGGGGATTGGGGTGGGCTGGGGGCCCGTGCCTCACAGTGTCCCCTCAGGCCTGGCCGTGGACTACCACAACGAGCGGCTGTACTGGG
>NW_010224331.1:0-19856 GCF_000690775.1 Eurypyga helias
GGAGCCGGCTCTGCTCGGCGGAGCTGCGTCCTAGCTCGACAGCATGTCGCTCAGGCAGCAGCCGGTCTGCGCGTCCTTCAGGAGCGCGTTTGCCACGTCGTAGAACTTGTTATCGTAGGCCAGGCGGTAGTACGTGTAGGTATCTTCGCAGTAGGCAAGCAGTCTCTTCAGGTTTCTCCGAGCAGCGTCAGCGGGCGGGTGTTGTTTCACTCTGAAAACAACGGCACGTTTAGTCGAACCGGAAAGGCGTCGCAGACACCGATTCCAAGACTCTCCTGCTGCAGAACTACTTCCTAACAAGAGGCTGTGCTCAACACGGACGCTGGGTCCTCCTGGTTGTTTTGCTCTGATCCTCGTTACAAATGATTGGATCTGAGCAGCCCTCCGGCACCGTACGTACCCAGCTCAGTAAAACCCGATCCAGAATTATTTCCACAACACCCGTAAGAAACCGAACACAGATCTGGGGTCCCGTACGCTGCACATCGCAGCCGGGAACACGCGACCTGCACCCTCTTCAACACGCCGCTGCTCCCCTAACGCAGCCCGTGGAGCAGCAAGTTCCAGTCTGAGCGCAGAATTACTCACTTCTTCGCAATCTCCTCGAACAGGCCCGGCTTTGGCGGCCTCTGCTGCCTGAATTCTTCCCAGTACGCAAAGTCTCCCCTCGTGATCACCTGCTGGTACAGAACTTCGGCCCAGTCGGGAACAAACTCGTAAGCCTCAGCCACAATCACTGCCTGCAGGAGAAGGGAGGCTGGGATTAGTGGGATTCTGTGACTGGGATGACGGAGCAGGAGTTTGATCCTGCACAGAAGCCGCACGCTTAAAATACTCCAGGTCTGCTGTTGGGCCCACCTCGAGATGGTGTTCCTGAGAGCAGCCGGGTACAAATACAGGGTAACAGACCACGGGGAATGCTCTTCCTTGACCCCTAAACAAGGTGCCAGAGGGGGGTGTTCCTTCTCTTGAAAAAGCCTTTTTCTGTCTTATTTACAAAATTATGGGTGTCTGCAAGGAAGCTGGTGGGGGCTTTTTCCAAGGGCAGGGAGTGACAGGACAAGGGGTGACGGGTTTAAACTGAAAGAGGGAGATGGAGATGGGACATCAGGAAGGAATTGTTCAGCCTGGAGAAGAGGAGGCTCCGAGGAGACCTCATTGCAGCTTTCCAGTATCTGAAGGGGCTACAAGGGTGCTGGGAGAGGACTTTTTACAAGAGCCTGTAGTGACAGGACAAGGGGTAATGGGTACAAATTGAAATCAGGGAGGTTTAGATTAGATGTTAGGAAGAAATTCTTCACAGAGAGGGTGGGGAAGCACTGGAACAGGTTGCCCAGAGAAGCTGTGGAGGCCCCATCCCTGGGAGTGTCCAAGGCCAGGCTGGATGAGGCTTGGAGCACCCTGGGCTATGGAAGGTGTCCCTGCCCATGGCAGGGGGTGGGGCTGGGGGAGCTTTAAGGTCCCTTCAACCCAAACCATTCCATGATTCTATGAACATGGATCAGATATCAGGGCTCCAGAGCAGATTGTAGCAGCGTGGGAGCTGTGGACACGCAAGGTCCTGGCTGCATGATGCCGCCAGCCCTGCTGAAAGCATCGCTCCGCACCAGGACCGTGCCTGCGTTTCCAAGATGGTCCCACCCGCAGCGATACAATGGGTTAACAGCCAGGGGAGCTGGAGGCCGCGTGGAGGAGCTGAGCATTACGCTCACAGGTGCGGAGCGCTTCGGGACCTGCTGCTTACAACCACCACTGCAGGGAAAATCACAGCTGAGAAGCCAAGCTCACCTGATAGAATCTCGGCAGGGACATGATGGAGTCCATGAGGTGCTGCCTGTTCAGGTTGATCAGCATCGTGCGCTGACCGGTGCCGAGGAAATGCAGCTGGAGGGTGATGAGCTTTGTCAGCCGACGGCAGCGCAAGGACTGCCGGACACAGGAGTCCTGGGCAACACATCGAAGACAAACACAAGCTTCTGAAGCAGGTGTCATCATCACCACACCAGTTTTTAAACATAACCACGCCAGTTTTTCAGCACTCTTTGTATCGTTCTGTTCTTGCTAATTAAGCTCACGGTCACTCTAAAACCAAACTGTAACCCTGGATGTTAACACAGGAGCAGCGAACCCGCTCTTCGATACAGCTGCGTTGCAGGGACTGTGGGGACACCGCGGAGTGGCAGGGCAGGAGATCCGATCGCTCTGCTGCGTTTCTCCCGGCACAGGATGCTGCACACCCTCCCCATGGCAGCTGCGGTTCCTCTCCCAGTCCAGCTCTCCCCGTATGTGCTCCCACAGCTGTCACACAATCCCATCCCATCTTACCTTAGAATAGCTTTCTGCTGCGTCGATGAAGAGAGTCAGAGCTTTCAGCAGCAGCTTCTTTAAATTTGGAACATCCTGAAGAGAGTCCTCTGAAATGGGGAAAAAAAACGAATCACCAATTATTTACAAAGGCGACACAGTAAGTTACAAAACCACCTCTGGTGCCCAGTTGGTGCCTGGTGCTGCTCCAGAGCGCAACAAAAGGGTAAAAAGAACTATTTTCGTATTGAAAAAGCGTGAAGAAACAGTGATGCCTGCTCAGTAAACGGACCAAAGCTGCTGCTGGCAGACAGGCAAGTGACTGAGGAACTGGCAAGAGGCCCCGTCACACGTTTGTGGCCGACAGGAGATAACCAGATGAGTTCAGAGGCCCATCGGCACAGCTCCTGGTTCAGCCGTTGCAGCAGCACCGGCCGCCCGCTCCGCAGGGAGATCTCTGCCGGCACAGCCTTCTCCCAGCCGTACAGAACTCACCGCGCCCAGATGCTAACGAGTTATCCGGCACACGCATACCCAGGCCGTCAGAAACCCCGGTCTCACACCCGGCTGGAGGGAGAAGGCAGCGTCCTCACCTCGCCCCTGCGTGGTGCCACAGGGACACCGGGTAGGGCGAGGGCCAAGAATCTCGGCTCCGCCAAAGCGGAGCAGCCGGAGCAGCCGTTCCGTACCAGGACACCCCGCGCCTGGTGAGCAGGACCCTCCTTCCAGACAATGGAGCTTTAACGGGCGTTACCAGCGCCACCAAATCCGCAGTTACGATCGCGTCTCCCTCCTTGGAGACGCTTTCCTGGTTCTGCAGGTTCCACTCACCCCACGGCTGCGATTCAATGAGTTTCAGCTGGATGCGAGCAGCAGCCTCGTGATTCTCTCCAATTTCTCGGCACATACTGAAGCAAAGGGCTATCATGTTGTGCTTTTCGCTGTCCCCTGGCCGACAGCGCTTGATGTAATCCAGCAGAGCCGTCTTCAGCGTCCCGCTCTGGTCAGAGGGAGCAACAGCACACTGAGATCTGAAGAGCTTGTTGGATTCCCACAAGCAAATCCCTTCCCGTACAATTTTCCAGAGTGATCGTTAGACTCTTGGAGGTTTCTCCACACCATTTTAAAACCTCATGGCAGTATCATACTTGGGCTTAACTACGTTATGTCAGGTAAGAAAATCCAGCTCCGCTGTGTTTGCTGATTTACATGCACATGCCAAAACTGACGTATGTTTATGACAAGAAACCTGCAAATATTTACCTTTTAAAAACCCCATGAAATTAACTGGATGTAAAACCAAAGCACGACAAGAAAGCTCTAAGTGATATTCCCAAGCTTGAAGTTTCAGTGCTGCTCTCCCTGCAGCACTTAGCTAACCAGAACAAACTTGTTCAACTAAAACCAGAATAAAACCCAGAATTAATTTATTGCTATGAACTTGAATAACACTTCATGGAATCCCAGAGTGGTTTGGGCGGGAAGGGCCCTCAAAGCCCCCCCAGCCCCACCCCCTGCCATGGGCAGGGACCCCTTCCATAGCCCAGGTTGCTCCAAGCCTCATCCAGCCTGGCCTTGGACACTCCCAGGGATGGGGCATCCACAGCTTCCCTGGGCAACCTGTCCCAGTGCTCCTACCCTCTGCAGGAAGAATTCCTTCCTGATGTTCCATCTCCATCTCCCTCTTTCCGTTCAAACCCGTTACCCCTTGTCCTGTCACTCCCTACCCCTGTCCAAAGCCCCTCTCCAGTCCTGTAGGACCAGTGGACGACTCCACCCCGGTAATTAAAATCCCCAGGTAATTCCACCCTGTTGTCCAAGTACCAGTTTCTGACGCAGCCACACGGTTCTCCGAAGGTTTTCTCCCCTTTATCCCCCTCCACCTACCGGGTCTAGTTTCTTCCTCATGAGCACTTCGAAGTAGTGCTTCTCGTGCAGCAGCTCGAATATGTAGGTCATGTCGTTGTACCTGCCGGAGGAGACGGACCTGTGGAGTCGGTGTGGGAGCGAAGCTGCGGGTAAAGCAGCAAAACTCCTCCCGGCAAGGCGGGCAGTGCCGCGGGGGGCCGGCTGCGTGGGGCCGGAGTGCTGTGCACCAGCTGCATTAGGCAGGCAGATGTTCCCTTGCAGCCACCGAGGTTTGGTTTCTAAACCAACCTACTGCGTATTTTTTACTGTGAGGTGAAAAGGACCGATTTTAGCCAATAAAAATATGCGGTGAGCCTCTTGGCAGTGACAGCCTTACACCGGGCATGTCCCAGACTCCAGTAGACCTGCCAAGGCAGGACAGCCCGGTAATACAAATCATCCCATCTCACCACAGCCGGATTACCATGACATTCCCATTCTGGTTTACTGCACTGCTGCCACCTCACCATTCCACCATCTCCACCTCTGTTTTTCCAGAGAAGCTTTCCGAGAGCTTTCGTGACACAAAAATATCACCCGCACGCTCCAGACCAACCACTTCTAGTGCCCAGAGCCAGGCAGGGCAGACCAGGGGGCACAGGCTGTGCCCCGCTCCATCGCCTACCCGCTCCCCCTGCACCGCTCACGGAGGAGGTTACCTGCTAGCGCGTACGTGGGAACCCCCCCGCAGCCCCTGGACCAACACCAGCCACGTACCACAAGTCCATACTCGTCGTTAGGTGCCAGGTGTTCATCGGTGAGCAGCCGTGCTGCCTGCAGGACCCGAGTGATTCCTTCCATGTGGCAAGTCAAACTGAAGCAGCTGTGGGCCAGAATCAGCAATTCTGTAACTGAGGAACAGAAAGAAGCCGGGTGTCACAGCTGGTGACGAGGAAGGCTGTTGTTACGCCTCTCCCCAGAGCTGATGTGCCTCTGGAGAGGACACACCACCCTTCCAGCTCCCCACAGCAGAGCTGCGTGAGAAAGCGGAGCCATTGCAGTCCCGTCCTACGCGGTTTCTGTAGCAGCACACCCTCCGTCTGGCTGCTCGACCTGCGGGGAAGTCCGGGCTTTCTGGATCATTTTCTGAAACGTTACTTCATTCCACACACAAAACTTCCAACCTCCTCCACCAAGAGCTGATTGACCAACACCTAACAACAGCCCGGTGCTCCGCTACCACCAGTCAGCTCTGCACTGGAGCGAGGAAGGCCACGGGTTTTGCATCCAGCTTTGAAAAATCCTCCATAAACTCCAGGCACTAAAGGAATGAGTTAAACCAGCACATCCCAGCATGTGCCATTTTCCGTGGAAGGCCTGATCTAATGCTGTACAGTCTTCCCCTACCCCAGTCAGCCACGCGTGACACGCTACCGGTCACCCTCACAGTACTCAGCCAGACAAAATCAGGGCTCAGTTAGGATCCGACAACAGGACGACTGTGTTAGGGACACAGAGATCACGTGGAGCATGATCCTTTTAGTTACTTATTTCCTCACAAAGGTTTAGGGCTGAAATCCGTGGAATGGTTTCAACATCGACTTCATGCTCCTCCTTGTGCAGAGCGCGTTCCAGAAGATGCTCCTTCCTCTGCCCAAGACACTGAAGTCCTGCCCACGTTAACACTCGGGAGGCAACGCACCTGAAATCTGACCCTCGTTCAGTTTCCTCCAGAGAGGAGCAGCCCATAATAAATCTTTAAAACTAGTCTAAACTCGCACTTCGACACTGCTGGTACCAGAGAACCTTGGCTACGTCTGATAAACTCAGCGGCAGCACCTCCGTGGTGCATGCAGCGGCACAGGGTAAAGCCTAACAGCCGATCTACGCAGGCAGTTTAACACAGGGACAAAGAAAGCACCTTCTAATTGCAATTACTACGCAGGAAGTCACAACACCCTCCCCCTGTTACACCTAACTGCAGGAGTGGCCAGCAGGGCGAGGGAGGGGATTCTGCCCCTGTACTCTGCTCTGGTGAGACCCCGCCTGGAGTGCTGCATCCAGCTGTGGAGCCCTCAATATCAGAAGGATATAGACCACTTGGAGCGAGGCCAGAGGAGGCCACGAAGATGCTCAGAGGGCTGGAGCCCCTCTGCTATGATGAAAGGCTGCGAGAACTGGGCTTGTTCAGCCTGGAGAAGAGCAGGCTCCGAGGAGACCTCATTGCAGCTTTCCAGTACCTGAAGGGGCTACAAGGGTGCTGGGAGAGGACTTTTTACAAGAGCCTGTAGTGATAGGCCAAGGGGTAATGGGTATAAATTGAAATCAGGGAGGTTTAGATTAGATGTCAGGAAGAAATTCTTCGCAGAGAGGGTGGTGAGGCACTGGAACAGGTTGCCCAGAGATGTTGTGGATGCCCCATCCCTGGATGTCTTCAAGGCCAGGCTGGATGTGGCTTTGAGCAACCTGGTCTAGTGCAAGGTGTCCCTGCCCATGGCAGGGGGGGTGGAACTAGATGATCTTTAACGTCCCTTCCAACCCAAACCATTCTGTGATTCTATGAGTTCAGGTGACTCACTGCGTTTCCCAGCCGTGGGCACAGAGGGTTGGCATTCTGCTTGGAAAGTTAACGGCCGCAGCACCGAGGGAACGTGCCGACCCTCCAGCACTGCGTTTGTTCTTGGGGGAGCGATTTTAAAGGGAGTAAACGCCACGTGCGGTAGTGCCCCGGCTGCAGCGGGTACTGTTTGCCGTGTACTTACTGCACGCCAGCTCCCCCCGTGGCACAGAGGCAACTCTATCCAGTAACTTCATGCCGACCAGCGTATGATCCTGGCACAGCTTAGCGAGCTGGAGGAATGCCTGGCTCTCGGCCGCAGCGTTCAAAACCTGCTTCTGTCCTGTGGCAGAGAGAGAGAGTTACAGCACAAGCGCTGATTGTTCAGGAGAGATTAGTTCATAGAAAAAACCCCAAGCAAACCAACATAACTTCATCCAGGTTGACTTAGGGCTTGGAATTACAATTCTAAGGACACTTGATCTTACTGCTTGAATTTAAGAACCCGATACGAGTTCTCTGCCAGTTCAGCCCAATGAAATCCCACCGAACAACCATACTGCCACCGTAATGATGCCTGTAACCGCACAAATCCAGCGGGCTGCTGCTGCTGCAAAGCAGAACATTTCCCCTTCCTTACACAACGCACTTCTCACCCACCCCTTGCAGCGGCCAGGAATGGGTTCAACTCATGAACTCGGAGGAACCTTGCAGGCCTCTTGGCCATGCTTTACCCAGAGCAATGAACACGAGTCCTGCAAGTCCAGCGATATGGGGCTGATCATGCTTAAAAACCCCAGACAACCCTTTTGATTCAAACCATTAAATTTGCATCCCCCCCCAAATAATAAAAACCTCAACTACTGCAGCACCACAATGGACACAAAAATAACTCAAAAATAAGCATTTCTGTAAGGTATACAGGGTTTAGCAACCTTGTACACGAGCTGCCCAAACATCACTGACTATAATTAGCACTCAACCATCTCAAGAGCAAGGGCTGGTTTTCAGATACACAAATAGCACACTGACAAACCCAAAAGGCTAAAATACAAGGTCAAGCCTCTCTACCACCTTTCCCTTCGGAAGATGCCAGTAATTCCTGCATGATTTCTTCAGCCACTAGCTCTGCCACCGTTTCGGGCTGGAGAGCCTGCGTGGTGATGAATGCCTGAGCTTTCCTGCATCTGTCCGGCTGGCGGGACGACAGGATGGCTCCAAGCACTTTTTCTGGGTCGTGGGCTGATATTTCACCGTAGGAGCAGTTCAGTTCCTAGGAAACACACATACACTCAGAAGATTCTACACAGCAAAATTCCACTCCGGAAAATCTACTGACCTGCAGTATATCTTCTTAATGGTGAGCCGAGCAGGAGGGAGGTCTGCTTCCCCAGCAAATACTTGGTTTCTAAGATCAACTCATTTTCAGCAGCCTCGCTGCTGGTTTTATTCAGAAAAAACTAATGCTATGTTCCAAAAATACGGACCAAATACCATGGAAAGGGGTCTGTACCCTGGAAGATGTGTCTACCAGACACGTCTGGAGAAGCAGCACAGGTGGGCTGCTGGCAGTCATGAAGGCCAAGGAGCAGAGAGGCAGCAACCACCCACCTGCTCCTTCTCCTATCACTGTTTGGGTCAAACCTCTTGGAATTTATTAGCCACTACTCTGAGCTGCCTCCAGGCAAAGAGCTGCAGCTGTGCGGAGCCTGCAGCCCTTCCCTGCTAATACTTCCAAGGCAGCTGCTCTGTCTACTCCTGGGTCAGTGTTGATCCCAAAGGCATCCCACAATGAAGGCATCCCACAAGAAAGGCCTAAAGCAAAGCGCTGGATGAACAATATATGCTTGAAGGACTGTAGAAAAGGCCCATCCACGAGAGGCTGAAATCTGAGGCAGCAGAGGTAGGGGCCTGGGCAGTCTGGGAGTTGACTTCACTCCAGTGCCTCATGCCTAGGGAGCTCCTGGCCAACTTCCACACACAGCCTTGGTGCCTTCACCCTCTGGAGCTTGTTTCGGGCACCTGGTGAGAACTTTCACCACTCCTTACCCTTTCCTCTACACATTTCCACAGCACAGCCAGACACAAACACTCCTTTCTTCAATAACGTAACGAGACACGTACCCGAGACAGTTCATACAAGCAGAGAACCTGTCTGCAGTAGTTCCTCCCATGGACACATTCATCTAGGAGAACCTTCAGGCTGGTAACGACTTGATCATCTGGAGATGGAGCCACGAGGTGTGTCCAGTCTTCTAAGCCTGATGCTGGAAACAACACGACCATAAATGCCTTTCTCATAAGGGGAGAGAACACCAAGAAGCCTTACACCTGGGGCAAGACGCCAGAAATCTGTAGCAAATGCGTAATACTTCCTCAGTCTTTGAAAAGTGAACTCTTGATACCTGTGATTCACTATTTTTTAAAAGTCTTAGGGTACAAACAATATGACAGAAGACAAATGAGCCAAAATATCCACAATCATATCTCAGATGTAAAAATTCCTAAGCATAAGAGAGCATAAGGGTTCAGTGGGGCAAGACGCCAGAAATCTGTAGCAAATGCGTAATACTTCCTCAGTCTTTGAAAAGTGAACTCTTGATACCTGTGATTCACTATTTTTTAAAAGTCTTAGGGTACAAACAATATGACAGAAGACAAATGAGCCAAAATATCCACAATCATATCTCAGATGTAAAAATTCCTAAGCATAAGAGAGCATAAGGGTTCAGCACTCTTCCAGTTCTATCAAGCTTTATACGTGTTAATATTAGAAAGCAACATCCCAGCTGACAGCCTCCTCCTTCAGGCCTCACAAATACGTACGGAGGACTCGACGTATGAACATTACCAACCTTCGCCTTGCTAGTGATAAGAAACACTGAACCCTTTATAATGCACAAAGAATTCAGAGAAACATATTAATTAAAGTATTTCCTTGTTTCAGCTCCAGAAACACACACTCAGGGTTTACTAGAGTGTGTATTCCAAAAGCAGGAACAGAGATGAGGTTCAGTGCTGCTTTACCGGAATTGCGATCGGTTAAACACGGTCAAAAGGCTACAGAGACCGTACAGAGGAGCACCCTGCCCGAGGCACACACAAGAGAGGCACTGCAGGGCTTCAAATTCCTTTCACTAGGGGATTTAGGAAGCAAGGAGATAACCCACGGTCAGGAGAACCTTACTTCCCGCAGAAATTTTGGGGGAAATCAACAACAATGGAGGAAGAATCCAGTGGACCCCAACAACGGTGTTACTGTTCAGGCGGTTGGGGTCACTCACCGCCTGGGACTCTGCTCTGCTGAGCTGCACTGCCTGCAGACGTCTTCTCTCGCGCTGCAAGGAGAGCCTGGATATCCGTGTGCAATTTGCCCAGGTCAGCCTCCCCCGAGGCCAGAGCTCTGCAATGCAACACCAGCGACACATCTCTGTTGTAGAGACGGAAATACCGACAGACGCGGCTGGCTTCGTGCACGCTTCCCTCGTCAAGGAGGCGTCCGATCAGAAACTGGAGCGATTCCTCCTCATCCTTGGCCAAGGTCTGCTGAGACTCCCTGAAGGCGAGACCCTCTAGCCTTAAGCACTTCGGCGTGTTCAGGGCAGGTAGCTTGGCAAAAGAAAACTCCTTAGCTAAGTTCTCAAAGGTAAGATCCCTGCTCGCTGCTACATGGGAGGAAAACCTTGGCTCGCCAGGCCCCTCATCTGCGGATAACGTTCGCTGCGCGATGCGACAAACCCAGATCTGCTTCTCTAGCTCTTCTAATCTGTGCAGCGGCGCCGCGTCATTCTTGGCCAGCCAGTGGCCAGCCAGGGTAAGCAACAAATGTCTCTCCATACTGCTGGTCACCTTCTCGGGAGCTGAAGATTCAAACACGGTGTTTGCCTGCTCCAAAAAAAAATCCGACGCAGCTTCGCTGGAGATTGAATTTTTCATGAAGCTGTCATTACATTTTTTCCAGAATTCAGTCCTTGTCTGGTTTTGCTGCCACTGTCCAGAGTCTCTTAAACGATGTAGATCTCTCAGAACCTGCAAAATGCACAGAGGTTTTAAACAACCGTCTTTCCAAAGAAGAGAAATCACACTGGATGGACAGCACACTGAAAAACTGAATTAAGTGCCCCAACACGCCAAAAATCCACCTATTTATCTCTCCGAATAACACCAATTGCAAGTGAAAGCAGGAAGAGACTAAGGAAAGCCAGGCTGTCCTTTTCGCTCAGCACTCGAAGCAACCTGTTTGCTGTACTTGCACTTCAAATAAAAAGGGATTTGAAGACAGATTTGTGTTTCAGGAAGGCCGAGAAGTAACATCCTCAATACAGAGGAGTACTGAGAGGTGAATAACGTTAACTACACGGTACCTCTTGCGTAACTACGTTGTCCACAGGCAATTCAGCTAGCGCTGCTACCTCCCGCGCCAGTGAGAACATCCCTTTCTCCTGCAGCTGCTCCAGAATTGATCTGCACTCACTCCGAAACACCTCCATGCTGTAACTGGTCAGGATGGAGCGACTGATCGATATGGAGGAATCCTGCAGGGTCTCGCTGAGTGCACAGAGTTTCTTCACATAAGGGCCTGTTTAAAGGAGTATGAACAACTAAAACCAGCTGGTTTTAAACTGGGGGAAATCCTACTTATTTCAGCATGCAACCTTGCCAGAGCAGAACGGATTTTACACTCCAAAGCTTTCATAGGACTGAAAACAAGCTCTAAAGCCAAAACTAAAATACTTCTGCAGGTAATCTGTGCACTCCTCATCAACATCTGCACAGTCACTCTCCCAAGCAGACTTACACACAGTTACACCTCTCCACGGCGATTCACCGTAAGGACCAAGTCTGGTTGTGTAAACCTTATACAAAAAGAAAACAGCAGGAAACACTTAAAGTAAACATTTTGAGTCACTCCAAAACCACCGTATGTGGACTTTGGATTAAAGCAGCAGTATCAGCAAACAGAGGAAGCTGTATTTACCATTGAGCAGAAGATTATCGGCGGCAGCAAACAGCTGTAAGAGCTTTCCGAGTTCGTATTCCGTTCGACACTGCTGCATCATCAATTCCAGAAGAAACAACGCTTGTGACTCCAACCACTGCACAGGCAGTTCTGAAACTGCTGGTTCCTCTTCAGTTTTAAGCTGTGGAGATAAAGGTTTTTAAGTGTTGCAGGGTTTTTTTTGCCAATATGTTCTGCATTTTGGTGGGAATTGCACTGGAAATGGCCAAGGGGCACTGATCTATGATCTGTGTCTGACCTGGACCTGAAAGCAGGGAGTTTTATGGCAGGGAGACCACTGGTTACTCCTCAAAATCATGAAAAAGATCAAAGACGCAAGAAGGATCAGAAGTTAATAGATGAATGAATTGCTAGATTAACAGCTCCAGTCATCCTGCTGTATCCTTCACAAGCGTATCCGCTACGCGAGTGCTGCACAGGAAACTGGTCCAGACTTAGCCTGAATTGCAGGAAGGAAAACCACTACTGACATGGAGTGTTAGCTACCAAGATATTCAGGGAACTAGAAGACTGCGACAGAACTGAAATAACTTGTGAAAACATCTGTATGTGACCAACAAGGTGAATGAAAGCGCTGTGGTCCTCTTAGAACCAGGTGGTAAATCAGGGTTTTAATCGGCGTGTCATTCAGTTCACCGGGTCATCGTCAAAGGAACCTCTGCGTGAGCACCAAAACGAGAGCGGTACGCAGACTTCTTCAGAAACTCTGAAACAGCTGCCTGTCGTACAGAGACATTCCCTGTAAGTCACGGTTCGTCTGCTCAGTGCTGACTTGCCCTGGTCAATACAGAACAGAGAAGATCCCACACTGCATCCAGCTGTGGAGCCCCCAACATCAGAAGGATATACGCTGGTTGGAGCAAGTCCAGAGGAGGCCACAGAGATGATCTGAGAGCTGGAGCCCCTCTGCTATGGGGACAGGCTGGGAGAGTTGGGCTTGTTCAGCCTGGAGAAGAGAAGGCTCCAGGGAGACCTTATGGCACCTGCCAGTGCCTGAAGGGGCTACAAGGAAGCTGGGGGGGGCTTTTTACAAGGGCCTGTAGTGACAGGACAAGGGGTAACGGGTTTAAATTGAAAGTGGGGAGGTTTAGATTGGATATCAGGAAGGAATTCTTCCCGCAGAGGGTGGGAGCACTGGGACAGGTTGCCCAGGGAAGCGGTGGATGCCCCATCCCTGGAAGTGTCCAAGGCCAGGCTGGATGAGGCTTGGAGCAACCTGGGCTATGGAAGGTGTCCCTGCCCATGGCAGGGGGCGTTGGAACTAGATGATTTTTAAGGTCCCTTCCAACACAAACCATTCCATGTTTCTATGATTTAGAAGAATGCACTGTAGGTTTTGAATTGCAAATTCATTTTTTCCACCAACTGCCAGCCATAATGATCTGCTGAAGCCTACTGCTTCGCCAATCAGCTCCTAGGTCACTCTAGGCATACCCCTTTCATTACCTACACACAGGACACGAGATGCCTATCACATTCTGAAAGGAGAAGACCCAGGCAACGACATTTAAGGAAAACAACTTTGCTTACTTTTGTGAGACTCTCCTGAAACTTGCCCAGTTTGGTTTTAGCTTCACCGTATTTTTTACAGTTCATACATAGTTCATACATCTCCAGTATATACAGCAGAGGGCAGTCCTTTAAGACACAAAAATAGGTTACAATTCTTTTCTGAAAGTACCTCAATGAACGTACAATTTACCTTCCTTGGTACCAGAACAATGAAGTTCTAATTTATTAAAATTGGGTGCAAGGTGGAAATACAATCTGCAAATCTGTAATAACTGGAAGAAGTTCCATGTAAAGATTTCTTACTTGCCTGGGATTTTCAGTGGATTACACCCAGGCTATCTAGGCCACAAACAGCAAGACAGAGGGGGAATCTGTTGGCTGTCTCCTCCCCAAGATGATCTGAGATACACTCAAGTATACCACTAAAAAGGCATCGCCTTACCTTTAAAAAGAGCTGGAAGCCATTTAGAAGTGTTTTACTTTTTTGCTTTCTTAACAAGACTTTCCAGATAGCTGACAGGTCCTGAAGATCCCACTCGTGATTTTCTGCCGAGCTTTGAATATGGTTTGTGGCTTCAACTCTGGTAGCATCATCCACAGTAGTGATTACCCAAACACAGAGGCAATGGATAACGTTTGCATCCTGTCAAATGACAAGCAGTGGCTTCAGAGTAACCAGAGACAAGCACCACCTCGTCATGCATCATTGGCCAAATGTGCCGTGCTAGTCACAGTTACCACAAAACCTAAGAAAAACCCTGGGTGAATGCAGCCCACACAGCTACCATTTAATGTCATTCCAGCCAACCATCACTCTTCCGTTACTTACTCCCCTAGAAGGTGAAGAGCTTCACCAATACTCACGTGGAAACACGCTGCTAACACGCTCAGAATGGGAGCGTGCTCTCTCAATCCTTCCGCCAAAAGGTAACCTGGAGGGTTCGAGTGCCCCTGACACTGGAAAAGGATTTGGAAGAGACTATCTGCATATCTGCTCTTCAACACAGCGGCAGCACCGTCCGCAGGACTCCCTGCGTCAGGACGCGAAGGCAGTAACTTCTCCAGGGCCAGCATCAAGTGATCTTGAAGAATGGGAGTGAAATCTTGAAGGACAGCAATGACCTGGGGAAACAGAGACAAAAGCATCCATACAGAGTGAGATCCGAAGAGGAGGAGGAAGGACTGAAACATTAAATGTACAGAAAATCTTTACTGAATCTTCTTTAACAGTTAGCTCTCATGCTCCCAGGAGCGTGTTATTCTACCTGCATCTGGAGTCGGCTTCCTTTGTCTTGTGTTGGCTTTTCACATACCGAGGGAGAGAGAACAGTAGAAAAGTTGGGAAACCTGGCTGTAAGAGCAGGGCTACCATAGTCAGAGGGTATCAGCACCCTGAGACAACCTCGAACTCCCCGGAAACTGATGAGGCTCCAATCTGATGTCTCCACAATGTGATATTCACTCGTTAAAAGAGTCTATTTTTTTCTTCCTAGTTTCCTCTTTTGGCACACCACAGACAACTGATGAGTCTATCCTCAGCAGCTTACCTCATCCGGCTGGTAGCTGTACAGCTGGCTTTGGATGATGAACTGCAGCCAGTCGCTGGACTTGGCACATTCCTTTAGGTACGATGTACTCAGTCCGATATCATGGAGTTTACAGAACTGCATTACCAAAGACCACTGCCTTCTGGAGTCACTAGATGTCCTGCATGGAATGAAAGAGCTCCAGCTGTAATAAACTGCTTTAAACCAGATGTTAACAACGTATAAACACCGTCACGTGCCTGCAAACGGCAACGCCAGCACCTCCACTGACTTCACTGCAGGCACATTCCCCTGTGGGAACTTCCACACTACACCCCATGGGCATTCCCACCCCCCAAGGCAGGTCCACGGTCCTGTCTTGACGATGTAGGCCTTGAAAAGAAGTTAACAACCTCCACTCCTCAGCATGTGGCCAGAGCTCCGTGGAACAGCGAGTCCAGCATGCCGACTGCTCTTCCTTATTCCTGCCAACACACACCTATTCCCTCTCCTACAGGAAACACCGCGGCTGCACTCTAACTTCAGATGCTGCTGTTCAGTTTACTGCACTAAAACACACACAGATCTCTGGAAGGTCACCTGAATGCAATCGGTAAAACTCAGTGCTCAACCTCAACTTGCCAGCATAACCCTTTAAATCATGTTTTACTCACTTCTTTATTCCTTGATGCTCAACTGCATCCCAAAAGGCTTCTTCTAAGGAGGTAAGAACTGCTGCTGCTGCTGCTTTTTCACCATCAGCCAATTTTGTTAACTTGTCCACTGTTGAAAAGAATGTGTTACTAATTCCGAGATGCTACTTGGGATTAGAGCAAAGGTAGTATTTTCAAAAGTACCAGAACCAACAAGCAGACCAAATCCTAGGAAGGTAAATGCTTTGGTCACTATGCCAAGTCTGGCACAAAGTGGCTCCATCTGTTCTGAAAAAGACTTTGAACTTCCAAATCACACAACCTTCTGTCTTGTTTCTGGGTTTGTCCTTTTTTTTTCCCCCTTCAATAAGCTCTACCTACAGTTTTAAATAACGTATGTTTTCGAATGATCAGGAACATACAAATAAATGTCAGTGGTTTCCTAGCTGGGACAAAGAGACACCTGAGGCCCTACAGTTGGAAACTCCCAGGATAAATTTAATTCCCTTACAGCTTTGAACATCTGATTTCACTGCAGCTCTAGCCAGTTTTCAGGTGTGAAAGAGGTATGGCAATGTCCCTTTGTTTAACGCCCCAGTTTCATTACAATATTAGGCTGAACCTTAGTAACCAGCACACTGAGCTTTAGGCAGCTGTTTGACAGTGCCTGTTAGGTACTCCCACAATCCTGGCTGCACGTCATATTAGTCTTCCCACCTTAATTAGTATGCCAGGTTCAAAATGCACCTTCAAAATTTGCAAGAAGCAGGAATAAAAGAAGAGCAACATTCTTAGCTCTTCAAAGGACAGGATGCTTTTCCTGCATTCCTGAGAAGTTAGGCACCATCTTTCAATCCATGCCTGCTTCTCTTCCCCAGAAATACACCGTACTCTGCTTCGGAACAAACAAAAGGCACCCTTACCCAAAGATTCTCTTATTTGAGTGTGTTGAGCTTCTTCATTTCTAGTTCTGTAACTGAAAATCATGTTTGCAACTTTAATATCCACCCTGAGCCTGAGGCTGTCGAGGCCGAGCAATTCCAGGAAACACACACAGGCGGCTGCTACGGAGGGTACGCTGAAGAAGGAAAGAGCTAAAACATAGGCTTCACCTCCTGCTTGCTGAATCCTGAAACGAAGAGGATTCCTGTTAACACGGTCCTCCACGTGCTAAATTACACCTCCAGAAGAACTATCCGACTGTCACTTTTGGGAAGACTTACAGCTGTTTGGGGGATTTGCTCTTTACCAGCTGCTGGACCAAAAATGTGCCAAAAGCAAACGATGGACGTCCGTGGTGCAAATAGTACAAAAAATCCAGTCGTTCCGTTATAGCGTATTTGTTCACCAGTTCAGGGGATGAAAAATGAGGAAAGTCGCTTGGTGCATCTGGAGAGAACAGCATCGTTGTTGTGAGCTGGTGAACAGTTGAATTACACACAGAAAATGGCTTTCAGCCTCAAAAGATGAGATGGCAAGCAAACACCTCCCCTCTTGCTCTACCTCAAAGCACCCCCAAACCCCAGTGAAATTCCAATTCTCACCGCAGAATCAGAACTCTAGATCACTCCTCTGGCCCTCAACTTGCCTTTACAAGAAAATACTGCTTTTCTATCTCATAATACACTTGGGAAAAAATCTGTCTGTGAAGAGCTTAATGGAAAAAGATAATCTATCTAGGATTTAATTTCAAAACAAAGCTATACTAAATCGCACTGTTTTTGTAAAAGAAATGCTGTTTGAGTACGTTTATCTGCCAAATCACTGCTCTGGAAGGTATTTTATCCTCTGTGCTCAGGCTGGAAAAGCATATAGAACTTAAAGCAACGTACCTGACACAGCAAGAGTATTTGTTGGCTGCCAGCCAAATAATTTAGTGGGATCAAAGGGCACTAATGACTGAAAGAGGAGAAACAAAATACATTAGGACATCTCAAGATTTTCACAGCAGACCAGAGGAGAGGGTATCTGGGGGAGCTACCGCGGCAGACAAGCAGGAACTGCCTGCGCTGCTAGCGAGCAGCGATGCGTCTTGTGCAGCTCGCTCTCAAAGGCACGTACGGATCTACTCCGCAGGATCAGAATTCAACCAAGTACCGGGGAAGGCTTAGACTTGGGTCTAAAACATCCTTAAGTGTTTTGCTACACGGTGATCTTAGCAAAGTTACCGCTTCCCTAATAACGACTAACTCGCAGCATTGCTCCAACCTTCAGTCTGCCTCATGCTTTATCATTTGAAGTAAAAGGCCCAGAAACGTGTCACAGCATTCCACTAGACGCTCTTATTCAATCCTACATTTCCATTTCCCTTACAGAATTAAAACCATGTTACTTTTTGTAACACTGAGCAGCCTGCCCAGGGAACTCGGCAAGAGCATCACTCCTCTGACATCCCGGGACCGCTGGAGTTCAACAGCGCAGACGGCTCGAGGTGCCTGGGGAGCAAGGGGAAACCAGACCCACGGGATCTAGATACCATTTTGAAAAACTGTTGAGAGTGAACTTTAGCTCCCACCTGAAGATTCCAAGGAAACAACATATGGGCCCCACTCTCCAGGCTTTAGCTGAAAACCAGCTTCTCTCAGGTTACTTTTGTTCTGCCAAAATAAGCATTTTGGGTACCTGAACAAGATGGTAGAGGGAGATGTCAGGTGGCAAAATCCCATGAGAAGTACAGGGGGGAAAGAGAGCAGCTTTGAGTTTGGGGTAGGGAGTCAATGCCATTTTTAGGAGCTGTGGATCAACTTTCTTCAGAGGTTTTTCCCCATCTTCATTCTGAAGAACCTACATTGCAAGGAGCAAAATTATTTCATTAGGAAGAAGAAACTGCCTTAAGAAGTAATACAGCAATCCTTGAAAATGCCAAACAAACTGCCTCATGGGAATCTGAAGTGCCACACGGGAATATGACATCCGGTGACAACACAAAGTATCATTTCTCCCCGTAAATCCTTTGAAGTCCCATCAGGCCTACCTTGAACAGTATCTTACGTTCTGGGTTACTGTGCTTCCTATGACAAAACGATCTGTATTAAACAATTCTGTGCCAATGTGTGGTTCGCCAAGCGTTTGTCTTTTAAAAGTATAACCATTGATAAAGTGTTTTTTGATCCCTGTGGCACAATGCACCCCATGAGCTGAGGTTTTTGTGCCCAGATTTTCATTTTAACAGTTTATCGAAAGTATTTTTCCAAACAAAATCTCACTGAGGGACACAAGTGCCTGTGACCTCTCTCGGCTGTAACCGTTGTGAAGGAGTTAAAAGACTCCAACTCACAGCCACCGCGTCCTGCTCTTTCTAAACCACGTAACCTCAAACCGCCCCACTCGCTTCATTGGGTCAACCAACACGGAAACACCAAAACCGGGTTTTTACGGGAGAAGGAACGATACAGCGGCACTAGATTTGTGTTATTAACACGCTCCTTGGAGTTTTCAACGCCACATGGGGACTTCTTCAAAAGCTCATCAGCAATTTGCTGCACACCGTACCTGATCGATGCCTCCGGGCGCAAACATCGTAGTGGCAAGCGCCAACAGCGTCCGTCCTTCCAGGAGCATGCTACTCACACTGGCTTGGTTACTAGGAATCAAGATCTGAGCGTTTGCCAGGCTGGCCTGAAAAACCATCTTCTCATCTTAAAAGAAAAAACCCAAGATTTCATGTAATGCAAAACTAATCTTAAATTCTTAAATCATGCCTTAAAATTGTTCCATGACTATCAAAACTGCTGAGTTTTCCAACTGTTGCTGTTAATAGTGACTTTAATGTACTTATAATCATAGAATCATAGAATCACAGAAGGGTTTGGGTTGGAAGGGACCTTAAAGATCATCTAGTCCCACCCCCCCTGCCATGGGCAGGGACACCTTCCACTAGACCAGGTTGCTCAAAGCCACATCCAGCCTGGCCTTGAAGACATCCAGGGATGGGGCATCCACAGCTTCTCTGGGCAACCTGTTCCAGTGCCTCACCACCCTCTCCGGGAAGAATTTCTTCCTGAAAGAAATATAATCACAAATAAGCTGTTCTAAATTTTACCAGCTTTCTCCAGTTTCAAACCAGCATTTCACCTACAGAGACTGATTCGAACTGAGTCCCACAATTCAGCATTGTATTGCTTCACCTCTTTATCCCATACCAATCACGCCTTCTAAGAAAGCTTCATGTGGGCTCATTTTTATCATTTGTCAACATGCGACTCTACGAAAAATGAAATGTTTTTCAGAAAAGTGAAATGAGTTAAGAGCACAAATTCTACTGATTTTCAATGATAATAACTAGAAGGAAAAAAGCAGACATATAGTCCAAGGGGCAGAGCAGCCAACATGCACCACAAGACCTAGAGGAAGCTTTAATTTTATTAGTATATGCATTCTCCTATGAATTCTCCTTCTGTTCAGCCTGTCAGGAGCAGAATCAACATGGAGGCAAC
>NW_010224332.1:0-2803 GCF_000690775.1 Eurypyga helias
GCCTCAGGCGGCCCGCGGGCGGCAGCGGGACGCGCCTCACGTTCTCAACCCTCGCATGGAGAGGGAAGGGTTTATACACATCCCCGAAACCACGTTTTTAGGGGAGCTGTGACTTCGCTTCACCTCCGTAAGCAGAAAAATGCAGTCCCTCCCCCGTGCTTATTGCAGCGTCTGGCGAGGGGGAGTTGGCACCTTGGCTCCTGTGAGAAACGAGTTGCTTAAAGCTGTGTCTGTGGCAAAGTCCCTTCCTAGCATAGTGTGTTTGCAGTTTAAAACCAGCTGGAAGTTTAAAAACCATTTACTTTGTACCCCCAAACAGTAATTTCCTGATATTAATAATCAGTGCCAGACAAGACGTCCCTACGTTACCACTTAATAATGATTAATTTCAATTAATTAGAAGGCTGCTTATTACACAGATAGATAAACTGTCTATTGGTGCTTCGTACAAAATCAAAGGGTTCATTTGGTGCTGGAAATGGCAGGCCACAACGCTCTTGGCCAACTTTCTAGGGAATAGCCTGAGATACCACTTGGGGTTACGAGCAGAGCTGATCACCTCGCAGGCCCCTTTACAGCTTTCACTCCAAAAGCCCTCAAAGAAACAAAAATATCAGCATATATATATATATATGTGAGTGTATTTGTGTGTAATGTGTGCATAGTGGGGGCTCAATCAGCAGAAATCACAGTAACAAAAGAGCTTGTCAAGAGAGCTGGACAAAGATGATGTGGCTTAGTCTTTTTTTTTTCTCCAGTTCTCTTAAAATGTGCACCACCAGTTTGTCAAAACTTCTGGGAGGTTGTGATGTTGAAAAACGCAAGCTGAGGAATCAAGAGAAGTTGTAGAGCTCTACACAGGCTTAAATCTCTTGCAGCAGCTGCTTCTTCTGTGCTCTCTTCTACTCCCTTTCTAAGTTACACAAATTTAGCTTTGAAGCCAGAACTGATGAGTTTGGGAGAAAATCATGTAATCTTTGGAGATAAGAGTCAAACTCCATCTAGAAGAGCATGCACAGTTTCCTTCCAGGGTTATATGGGCTTGCTTCAACAATTTGCTCATAGTGCTTATAAAAGAACCATTAAATTACCTTCCAGTCTCCTGTTAATAACAGAACACTCCTCACAGGGCTGAGGACCTGAACAATGGAGATGCCCCAAAAGTACAATAGGTTTTATTGTAATCATGAAACCACAGTCTATAAATATTTTAAATCTCTTAAAATTGTGTTTCTAGCTCTCCCTTTTGTGGGCTCCTGAATGCAGTGCTAATGTGAGTGAAATGCTTCTGGGAAACCCAGGGAAATGCAATCAGATTCAATTGAATACCAACCTACCTACTTTCTTGTGTCTGCTGGATTTTGCTGGTAAATCAGCCGTAGGCCACTTAACGTTTATTTTAACGAATGTCAGTACTGGGATACAAGTTCACATCCAGAGTTCAAAGATTAACTTTTTAGGCTGCTGTGAGCAGAAGCATGGAAGAAGCACCGAGTCTGGCTCTTCTAAGAGAAAATACAGCTGTTGTTGTCATTCTCTAGAAATCTTTTAGTTTAGCAGGCTGTGGTGCAACCCCTCTGGTTACACGTGACAAGTCACGGAGTATGATGCGTCTTACCTGGAAAACCTCACTGTGGCACAGACATGGTGAGGGAGCAGAGTACATCTGCCATGTCTTGAGTTGGGGAGTTACTAGTTTGCTGGTACTGGAGGTTAATTTACAACATAAAGCCTGGCCCTTCAAAGAGAGGCAATGTCAAATTTGCTGACTGATGTGCTTTCTGAAAGTGCTTCCCTGCTATACTCATCCCAACTAATAAAACATAGGAAAGCAAAATGAAAATTAGCCTTCCCTAGCTTTTCCTGGTACTCATGACTAATTTACATGTGTAGCACCTTTAAGAGCTATATGGTGGGGTTTTTTTCAGGTGCGCTCTGTTTGCATTTTAAGCTATTCACACAGACCTTGTCTAAACTGGAAACTCAGTAGTTACATTAGCACAAGGCTTTGTCCAAGCCGATAATCCCTGTTGAGAAGCTGAGTGCTGCAGCAGTATGACTTTCTGATTGGAGATGCTGAGGGTGTGATTGGTGTGGAGATTGTATGGTATTGCAAAGAGGCAATAGACCATAATGCTAGAATTCTTATGAAAACTATAAAAATATTTTAAAACCTAAGTGCTACACTTCTCAATGGGGTGTTACTAATGAGGCAAATTCTGAAGCCCGTTGGTTGTTCCTTGTCTTCATAAATATAGAATCAATACCTGATGCCCCCAGCAAACACAGTCTGAGAAATGTCTTAAGTTAGTCCTTTGGTGAAAGACAAGTGCCCATTTCCTCTCCTCCTCTTTTGTCTTCTAGACCAGCTGTAATTTGTCAAAAGGAACAACGAGGCTGATGTGTGCTGTCCTCATGAACAGAAAGGAGTGATCCTTTCCCCCAGGCGTCTGGTTTCTCATTCCTTGGAAGTCCCTGCATATACGTAAGCGCAAAAGCTGGAGCTTTAGCAGTATTTAAACAGGTGAGCATCTTCCTCTTGCAGAGCATAACAGGGCAAAGTTAACAAGGAATAATAAGGTGATGGAGGGCACATGGCGCTCAGTGCAAGTTAGCATAAAGTACCTAGATGGGTTGCCCAGTGTGTAACCGAGCCAACCAACTGTTCCTTGGTTGTTCCTCAAATGATGACTTGAGGAATGATTTCATTCATATCTCCCCTGGGAATTCGGGCACAATATGTTTGGGGAAGTCTGCAGAGACCATTCAGTTACCAGACCCTTGCTTTCCAACTTACCCATTG
>NW_010224332.1:2834-19500 GCF_000690775.1 Eurypyga helias
CCTGCTTTTTCACTGGACATTTTAGGGGCTCCTTCACTGCACAGGCACTTTCCCCCCTCCCACACTTCGCAGCGAGGCAAAAGGCACTTGTTTTGCACACAGCGCAACGGACGTGGATCAGTGACTGCAGCAGTTGAATAAAGTTAGTCAGGAAAAGTAAAAAGAAGTCAGAGGCTTGCAGAGTCGTGCTACTTCCTAGATACTCCTTTAATAGTCAGAAATCAGGTCTTTTAATCCTGCATATTAATGCCCCAGGAAAACAATTAAACAAAACAACTTAATTAAACAGATTATTTATTCACCTATTTTCTTTCAAGGTTTAGTAATAGCACTGCTGCTTTATCTGTTCAGCAAAGGAGAGGGAGGTGTGTACAGCCCATTATTTCCTGATAAAATTTATGTACTGAGTGTATATAAAGCATCTTCTGTTTATAATTTTAAGCCTGTCATTGCCACTTAAGATCAACTTTCTACCACACCCCAGCTGTGCTTAGGAAAGCATATTGAGGAATTCACTGTAAACAAGTAGTAACCTTAGAGATAATAAAGTGCCCGAGTTTCAAGTATATTTTATATCTGTAAGGCAAAGCTGGAAGCAGTGAACAAAAGTAATAGCTGTGCATTATTCTTTATCTTTTTGCATTTAATAGTCTGATTTGAATTCTGAATGCTTTGACTAAACAGCAATGCGTCAGGACTAGGACCCCTTCTCTCTCTTTTATGGATTTGATTTAGAATGTTAATTTTAAATAACTTTTCTGATGGCAACTGAGTTAGCCTTGTAGTTACTTAAATAAATCTTAACTTGTTCATGGGAAATATTTTAAGAATTCCCCTTCTGAAACTCTGTGGTTTTTATGAAGCTAATTTCTAACTGCAGTATCTACTGCATTCTCAAAATCCCCCTTCCTTTTTCTTCCTAGGCAACAGGAAACCGGCATTTTCCATATATCTTCAAGCACTAAGTTATTACTATTATGATCTCTGTAGGTTTTTCCAAGATGGTAGTTGCTCCCTTGGGTCAGGGCCTTTTCCTCTACATCATTTGTGTGGCCTTCACCGCGAGGAATAACGTGGCTCCCCCACTCCACCAGAACAGGGATGAGATGGGCAAAGTGATCCCACAGGCTGGGTCTTGCCTGAGACTGTCCTCTCCTACATGTCCTGATGCCATTTCAGAACCTGGCAGAAACATAGCAGAAGAGATTTATTAAGAGGCTTGCAGTTAGGGCTCCACCAATTATAGCAATCATCATAATGCACTTGGTATAATATGGAATTCAGAGAAAAGGGCAAGTATCTAATCAAAATAACATTGAGTCCCAAAGGAAAGATAAAATTGGTGAGATAGGAGGTCCAGCTTGAGTTTGAAAGATTTATCACCCAATTTATTCCCTTTCATTCAGACAGATTAAAGTATAAACCCCAGCTATGGCCATGCAAATATCAACAGGATTAAATAAGATAATCTTGGGAGACAAGTATTTAAGTTAAGTAATTTAGCCAATCAGTTAAACTTTTCCTTCCCAAATGTGTCTTTTTAGCTCCCTTATCCACAATGCAGATCACTTGCATTCAGTTCAGCCTTTGGTCTACATGCAAAATTTCCAGGAGTTCAGGATGTGAGACATGGCGAGAATGCCTGTAGAGCTTAACAGTGGGCTGTGGAAATCAGACATCTCTATTTTGAAAAAGGGCAGTTCTGTGCCTGCAGTGATCCTATATGTAAATACTAACCCCCTGTATTAGTGTCTTTTGTTCCACGAGGAGCTGATCTTGCCTGTTGCTGTCATTTGTTTGATTGGAGGATGGTCAGCAGCTCCTTCAGGCCTCTGGCTGTTTCAGCCTGAAGAGATAACTACTAGAAACACCCTGCCCTACCAATAGTTTGTTAAAACCTTTGCCAGACTCGGAAAGAAAAATGTCAGTGTAGCTGCACTAGAAACCAGGGGACAAGTGAAGCCTTTATGACCATCTGTGGCACGTTCAGTTCCTTCCTCGTGATTTTTGCTGAAGGGATTAGCGATCCCATCTAGTGAGCCAACAGCCCAAGCTCTTTTACTCCCACTATTTTTTTCCTCCCAAACAGGTGCCTTTGGCAACCTCGCTGCCAGTGAGGCAGCCCCTGGGCTTGGGTGAAGGTGGTGGTCTCTGTCCATGGCACCCTTCCAACAGCCGGGCGATGTGATGTCTATGGGTAGCTGCAGGATTGGTATGTGTGCCAGTTTTGCCTCAAAAGCAAATGTGCTTTGGTGTTTGGTTTCAAAGAAGTGAAACCAGTTATGTCTTCCCAGCCCAGAAGCGACTTGGGGAGGCAGCTCTTCTGCCTCCAGTCTTTCTACTTTCTTCTCTCTATTTTTATCCCTGAATAACAAACTTCCACTTTCTGGAAGAAACCAGCTCCTTTTAACTGTCTTCTGGTGTTGCAGGTTTTGTTGTTTTCCTCTGTTGTTATTCATATTGCTACTCCTCGGATCGGCATTGTTAGTACAGCTGTTAATACTGCATAATAAAATTAATTGTTAATTGCCAAACCTCTAAAGAGCAGACAACAGGCTGCCTACTGCCTCCAGTAGACGTGGGAGGCTGTCAGGACTGTTGGGACCTACTGTCAGATCAATCACGCACGGGAGGTCGACATCAGAAGGTAGTTTTGGAAGTGAGGAAGCTGCTCCAGCGTTACGAATATTCCTCAAACTGATCAGTTCCTCCCTTTTGCTGAAAGGTGCTCCTTGAAGTGTCAGTCTGGCTTAGCTGTAAATTACTTCTGAGTGAGTGGTACTAGCTCATGTTAGTACTGCCAGAAGCTGCTACAAATCACGTGTTCTCCTGAGGTAGGAAAAGTTGTAATGTTTTTCTGCCATAGGTTTGTCTAAAACAAAACAAAACATATCAGTACTGAAGGATGCCGATTTCTGTTTTCTCCTCTTCCCCCTCCTTTTTTCAGTAAGGACCAGCTGTCTCTGTGGGTACTGCTGCCTGCCATTGTGTGACTGCTGTTATTTAAGGAAAGTTGATGCAGATTGATTGTTTTCACTTATTTTTATGAAGATGTGAGGATATGTTGCCTCCTAGGCAACACACTTTTTCCACCACCACCACCCCCCCCCAGGACATTTTTAGCTCTCCCAACAGTCTAAAGGAATACTATTTAGACACACAGAAGAAAAAGCTGGAGAGCAGCTTGCTGAGTGGGTTCTTTAGTTTGAGACTAGAGAAATCATTCCATATGAATTTATGATGTGATATGACAGCGTAAAGAGCAAATACAATTTCGTGTTGCATTACTATTTATTGGATTTATAACAAACCTGCAATTACAGGGGAGCCTTGCTCATTCAAATGTGCTGTAATACGATCAGCATGCACACTAGTGCGTTTCTACTATTGCAATGTAGTGTCTTCTAGCACAAAATTGGGTTCTTTAGAGATAGCGGTGAGGTGTTACGTGGAGATAATGAATCCGTGACTTAAAGATGCATGCATTTAAGGTTTAAAAAACTCTTGTGGTGGTGGCTCCGTAACAGTGGAGGTGGCAACTGACCTTCAGCACAGTGACACTCCTCTAAATCTCTTCTAGTTACTTCTATGGGTTGAGGAAGCTCTTGGGCTACAGGTGGTTGTCCCATCTATTCTTTCAGCTTCTGCTTATAAAGAGAATTGGTGACAGGCCAGATCCCTTTCTACCTCTGCTATAAAAAAAACCCCACAACTTTACAATATATATGTGCTGGGGACACAGCAGAAAGGTAAAATATTAGTAAGACCAGTATGAAGGCGACATGAATTACTTTTTCTTACCAGAACCTCTTAAATATGTTCACCAGTTGTTCAACTCTGAGTCCACAGTGTTGGAGAATGCACAGGCAAACAAAATAACTGATTGTTGTAAATACAAGTCTCCACTGCCTTCTATATTCCCTTCAATCTTGCATCTTAGTCAATAGGTAACAATGGATGAAGGATGGAGAGAACTATGGAGAAGGATCCTGGAGATCAGTCCAGCAGCCTGCTTGCCTTTTAATCTGTATTGATTCTATTTCAATTACAATTATTTCATCTACAGAAATTAAAATTGCACGGATCAAATGCAACAGTGTTATCTGACAACTGGCATTTGGGAAGGATTCACATGCACAATAGTGGCATGACTGCAAAGGAAGAGAAATCCTTGCTAGTCCACTTATTTTACTTAGCAAGGACTGTATGAGAAAGTGATGGTATGCTCTGGTGTCTGGTTTGGGTTGGGTTTTTTTTGTTTTGAGAAATTGCACCTGAACAATATTTTCATTTAGAAATCAAGATAGTATTCTTTTGTTCTCACTAAAGAAATCAGCCCGATGTAGGTAATAGAAAAGAAGATCAGTATGAAGGAAGAGTGAGTAGGTTCTGCTGGAACTGGTCCACGTTTTTTTAAGTATAAGTTAATGATGAAATGTGATTGTAGGAAAACTCATTTTTTTGAGAGCATACATTAAAAAAGAGATATTAACACTATAGTGTGGTAATCAGACACTGCAATATCTGTGGTAGAATGCCAATGTTCCAGAGATATGACAAATCCAGCATTTGTTATTTACCTATCCAAAATACTTGGCTTTGAAAAATCAGCGCCGAGTGCCAGCAGAAGGGTGTTCATTACAAATGCAACACAACATGCAGTCAGCTTCAGCACGGAGCTGACTGTAGGGGGTTTCTTTGGCTCCACTTCGAAGGTAGAAAGTATATTAATTGGCCCATAATTCAAGCTGCAACAAGGATAGGAGAAAGATAAGATGAGCTGTCAAGGGAAGCAGCTAGATTTGCTGGTGATTTCTGGGGAGCGAATTGAGGGAAAGGAGCACTTACCCTTGAGAAATGCACGAAATCATTTGTAAAGTCATAGTCTTATGAATTATTTTGACTGTTATTGTTATTAATTATTTGTACTGAAGTAGCACTCGGAGAAAAGAGTTATGCTAAAAACCTATTCCACTGACTTCTGCAAAAGCCCACAATAAAAAGGTAATCTTTCTCCTGAAAAGCTTTTAATCTTAATGCCACACTTTATTCACACTGTTTTGTCCTCTCATTTCCATCATTTCATTTGGTATCTCCATCCCCTTTCTTGTTCTGGCACATGGCAGCTGAACCTCTTCCTCGGAGCTGGTTGGTGTTTGGCAAATATGAAATTCATGTGTCTGCTCTCTTTTATGTCTGTGACTATCCTTTGATTTTCCTCTTCTCAGCATGTGGTTCCTTTTCTCACAGTTAATTTTCTCCTTCTTTTATTTTCTTGTTTCCTTTTCTGCTATTTCTTCTACTGTCTCAGTCTCCATTTTTTAACCATTCTCACACTTTTCTCATCTGTTCTGTGCACTCTTTTGCCCTGACATTTTCCCTCTTGGTCCTCTTCCTAATTTTTGGGAAGACCTGGGAAGAAGTAAATTTTGTCTTCATTTGTCCTAGCTGTGCTTTTTCTGGTAACTTGTTCTGCCCCTCCTCACTTGCCATATGTAGCAAGAATCCACCAACCAGAAAGGTTGTTTGGGGAAAGTTATAGCTTTTAATAGAGAAGGTGATGCTGCACCATGACTCAGGGCTGTGCTGGGTGTCAACAGTTGCTGAAGTTCCAGACTGGGGCAGAGTTCTGGTTCTAGGGGGCATCTTCAGCACAGAACAACAACACTAAATTTACTTGGGATATAGCCTGGATGTTAGAGTTTTATAAATAATCCTACTTTACGAGTTCCCTAGCAAAGTTCCAACATTGTCTATCATGGTGAAGAAACAGAAACTTGGCAAAAAGGACAAAGTTAACTGTCGGCAGCTTGTCCTTCTGCTCTGCTTTTTAATTATGGTGCCTTGCCGTAGTTTGTTTGCAATAATTACAGCTATATTGCCAAAGTAGCCTTTGAACGGGATTGTTGTTGTTGTTATAACTGTTATTGTTCAAGACCTGCATTTTTCAATTAGGGGAAATACATGAGATACATTATCTATAACAATTTCTTTTAATGATAACAACAGATATGGAAATCAGTCCAGAGTATAAAATTAAAGATATTTGAATAATTATAGTGTAATCAAATCAAAATTACCAATGCCTTTATTTGAAGCTAGATTATGTGGAAAACAGCACAAGAAAATACGTGCTTTGAAATCTGAAAGGCACCAATACTTGATGGCACATTTGCATATATTGCATCGAATAAGTTTGGTTTGCATCTGTCGAAGATTTAAAGCATAAATAACAGCCACGGGGCTAGCTCTCAGAGCCTTGGCTATGTTGACAGAAACTGTTTTGTGGTTCAGTTTGCCGGTATGTCTCAGGAATATTGGTATGGTGGATTTGCAGCATAAGGGCGAATTTAATGGTGCTCAAGAAGGTGGTTCAGAATTGCTGCATTATAGATGCCTGTTTACTGGGTTTTGTTGGAAAAGTTTCAATTTCTCTCTGTTCCCTTCTCCCCTTTCTTATCTGATGCTACAGATACTCTTTTACTTAAAGACAAATAGACATAAAGGCCAGGGAGCCCAAGGAAGGTCAGAGTCATCAGTTTAAGGGATAAATAGTCATTCTCTCATTAGGTGTAAATAAAATAATAATTTAAAAAATCCTCCAAAACCCAAACAAAAAATCCCCAAACACACGACAAAAGAAAACCCAACCCCAACCAACCAAAACCCCATGGTCCCCCTCTCCCCTTTTTCAGGCTTGGAAAAACCTTTCTTCTCTAATTCTTTACCTTCAATAGCAAGTGCTGACTCACTAAGGAGAAGGAACAGTTCAAAGCTCTGGCAGACTTCCAGCAGGTAAATCCCAGGCACTGCCTGTGTCAAAGGAGAACTGGAAACAGAAAGTCCAGTCTGTTTATTTGTGCAAGAAAGATAGCAAGAAAATAATTTGTATCATTTCACTTCATTGCAGAAGGTGATAAAGACTATATAAATTTTTTTTGGAAGGATTTAATTCCCAAACATAATGTGAAAAGTTGATGGCAAAGCCTCTGTAAGAACTTTAAATCTTTAGGCCAACTGGCAGATAATTGTGGGGTTTACATTAGTGGAGAGGAAGGCATTAGAGTTCAGCTACTAGTTAAGATGTAAAATAACAGCAGCTATAAGAAATCTTTGGGAAAGTTGCTGCTAAACTCAGGGAGACCCGAGATTTTTCATGCAACAGGCAAAGTTCTCTCAAGCTATGAGAAGGCAAATAATTTAAAAGAGACCTGGTAACCTGGAAAACATTTTTAATGTTGTTTCTCCTTGGATTTCTTCCCCTGCCCTCTTATTTTCAGCATGGTTTTTTTTCAGGACATAAACATGTAAGGTATCACAAGAGAAAAATCTCAGTAAGGTCTGTCTAATCAATAAGATTATGAAGGACATGAAAAAGGGATGTTTTCAGTGAGGTTTTTGAGGAAGAGGGAACAGATTGATACTGTTAACAAGTGTAGATAGGTAATACAGGATTCTCCTGTTGGTGTCCATTTTCCATGGTAGGTGGAAATGTGCTAAAAACAACTAAAAGAGACCTCCCTCACACCCATAAAACTTTGCTGGCCATATCAGCCTAGTTGTGTCTGATGTCAGGCTTATGAAATGTGATACAAATAGAACCGCAAAGGTAGGAAGAATTAGGGAAGCCAGGGGTCAAGAGGTTTTTTACTGCCTCATGGTAACCTCCTGCTGCATTCAAACAATTTTGGAACAAAGAAGAATCTGGACTAGGGAAAACAAGACCGCTGTTTTTCATCTTTATTTAGTCAGGAAAGGCAGACGATGATGAAGATCTGGGGCTTTGATTCTTGATGCTTGGCTCTGATCCAGAAAGCATCAATATATTTTCTTTGGGGATGGCCAAGCAGAAATTCTTGGCAGTCTTGAGTAATAATGGGAAGAGATTTTAACTGGCAGTTAAAATTACTCTGAACTACAGATAGACATCCTTTAGTGTTGCCTAATGAAATTTCCACAAGCCCTGTACTGAAATCTCCACGCATGGAGGGTTTCACCACTGTCGTACTTCACAGCCTGTAACACAGGCTCCTTACCTTACCTGCGAACCCCAGGAGTAGTGAACTGAAAATGCAGGAAACTTTACATATTAACAAATTGTACGGCCTATTTTTATAGCAATCAGAACAGTTGTCAAAAGACTTAAGTAGCAAGTTTGGGGAAATGGCTAAGAAACTTAATAAAGTCGAGTGGTTCATCGGTCTGGCTGAGGCAGCTAATGTTGCGGATGCATTATAGAGATGAAGTTGATCCAAATGAGGCCCTTGGCACGTGCAGCTAATGGGGGGAAGAAGTAAGTGGTACTTCCAAGTTTAAGAACTTGAAGTTCTTACAATGTTGTATATATTTAATCTTCTTGCTACTAATTTTAGGAATTGTTTAAAATTTTGTTCAATGCCAGTTAAAATAATTCACTAATGAACTCAGCAGTGAATCTACACTGGGCTATGTAGTCTTAAATCATGTTACTGTTTCAGAGTAGCTGAACTAGTGAGTATTTAGATAATGCCCTTGAAGAACAAGAGGAAAATAAGAAAATGAGAGCAAATATGTGATATTTTTATTTAGCTTTTAATTACTTGTATGAGAAAAGGGTTTGAAGTCTCCATTCAGATCAAGTATATCAGGTATTGCCGTGCAGTAGGACAAAGCCTCTTCCTGAGACCCAAGGAGGTGATGTTTGTGAGTTCCAGAAGATCAGAGTGGGACTAGTGCAAGGCACAGGATCTGGCAACGAGCCTTGAATTCAGTTGGGCTTATTACAATCAGAGTTTCTCAAGCTGGAAACCAATACCTGGTGTGCTGGAACCATACTGTTGGAAACCGAATGCACAAATTGCATTTGCTGAAGCACAGGATAACTTTCTGCAACCATCTGAACAAAATGAGGGAGGTTTATTTCTGTTGATGCAGTTTAATCTCACTCTTGCCCAGCCCCTCCCCAGCCCTGAAGTGCAAGCTCCCCACAGTGTTACACCAAAAATACATTTGTTGAAGCCAATGGCAAAAATTAACGTGAACTTATCTAAGAAAACAGGCAGACTCCTGTACCTGATTTGTAAAAAGAAATCAGTACAAGCAGACATTTGTGTTTCTGGTGAGATTCAGGCAAAGCTCTGCACAGCTTCCAGTGTCCGTTCTACTACCTTCGCAGTGTTATGGTACGTTTGAAATGACCAGGGGGAAAGGGTTCATTCCCCAATCTACTGGGATGGTTTCAGGCCACGTTATAACCCCTTCTATATCGGTGGTAACTCTGTACTGCTGATATTATTTAACGCCGCCTCTTGGCAATATGTTGGCAAGGGCTTGGGCTCTTGCTGCCTAAAAAGATATTTCATTCTGATAGAGAAGCGTTTCTAGCGTGAAAAGTCAAGGAAGAAAGGAGACTCCATTGCGCTTGTGGGTTTTCCTTAACTGCTGCTAATCCAAGGCACTTAAATTGTCACCAAAATCTTGGGTTTTTTCTAAGGGAAAGTTGCTGCTATGTTGTGTCTTCTTATACCTGCATGGGGTTGGAAATAGCTGAAACACATATCGAAGTTTGTTTTGCAGAGTTCAAATTGATCAAGTTAGTTGTGTTGTTTGTTTTTATAACAGCAACAAACCAGATTCCATTGGAAAAGGGAAATGCTGGAAAAGGAAGGTATTCTGTTTCAAAGAAAGTTTATTATTGCCTTACTTGACCCAAACTTTCAGTGAAGGAAAACTGCTCAAAATAATGCTTCAATAAGAACTCTATCCTTTCTTTTTTGTGTGTGTGCGCTTTGTTCTTCCTTAAATCAAATCCCATTATTAATTTGAAATGCATGGATTGTTTTTATGACATGTTAGAGTTAAGTGTCGGGTTGTCCTGAGAGCATGATGTCACTGTCGTGGGTGTAGGGTTCTGTGGAGAATAACATTTAACTGTCCCATATGCAGTGCTTTGCCCAATAGTCCTCAAGACCTCCTTGTTCCTCATCCTGTAGCAACCACTGGTGAGTGTTTATGAAGTGAGCTAACGCAGAATTTACTGGTTCCTATGAAAAATGTGGTTTTCTTCCTTATAGTGAATTATTCAAATGAGACATCATTATTCCTTCCCAGGAGGAAAACAAACCAGAAAAATAATGAAACGGACTGAGGAACTTGATTCTCACAATGTGCATGTGATCGCCAGAGTCAGAAATATAATTGACAGAACAATTATACTTTCAATTCCTTGAGCCGTTCTTCCATGCCATTTCAAATCTAACGTTGGCAGGTCAAAGAAAATAACGGTGTGAGCCTTTGTACTGCAATCAGGAGTCTGGCACAACCCTCTACCAAAAAGTCAGTTTGCAGGGGCTTTGCTTTTCCACTGCATTTCACAATAATGTGAATGAGAGCTCTGACTCCCTGTCGGCTTACGGTGGTGAGCCACTTATTTTTTCAGGCAGTCTTCTGTCAACTAAAGGTTAAAAAAAACCCACAACCAAACACTACAAATAGCATATAGTAATGTCTGTGTAAGAGAGCTTGCTTCTTCCAGTGGTTAATCATGTGTCAAATATGAGACATTTTTTAAGCAAAGCCTAAATAATAAATGACTTCTTTTAAGCTCAAAGCTAGGTAATTTTTATTCATTTTAAGCCAATTTCTACTGGTACAAAATGCCTACTTTGTATTGACAGCTGTGAAATAACCAAATGTCAGGTTTGAATCTTGCAAGCTTGTTTTACATAAATTTTCATATTCCCATATGTGCTGACTGAAGGCAGTGGGTCATGCACACACAAAGGAATTTGGGTCAGACTGTTAAATTACTGAAATCCAAATTCCACTCTCCACTAGAGCTGAACATCTCTGAAATACCTGAAGGACACAAAATCCAATCAGTAGAGGTGAGTATTCCCATCTGTAACAGAAACTGTGGAGTTCCTTCCCTCTTGGGGAATTCTTCTTTTTCCCTTGGAGACAGTGAGCCTTCCTCTCCAAGCACAGCAGGCCAGTGTTGGTACAGCTGATTTCTAAGCGAGGAAATGGGCTTCTTGCAAAAGGTACTGAGATGCACTGGTACCATTAAAAATAAAATACAGACCTGTGTTAAACTGAAATGACTTGGAGACATAGAACAAGCTTTCTCTCATCATAACTTGGTTGAGTTCATCAGTGCTACAGTGACAACGAAAAGATATTGGCATGCAGTGAATAAATGTTTCTGTTTAGACTGAACCAAATCCTGCTGAGCTATACGCAACATCAGCGAAATGCAGAGGTTTGTTTTGCTCATCAAAAATGTTTGTCTTCAGAGTTCAGAAAGAAAATTCCCTTTCTTTCCTGCTTGGCTCTCATCACAGATGCTACTTGTAGAAAGCATATACTTATTTTATGTAAAATTAAATGAAGCAGCACTACAAATGACCTTTTAATCCTCTCATTTGCCTGTGTATTATCCTTATATGTGCGATTTTTGGTATATCTTTAAAATTCCTTTCTGGATTTATTTAAAATATGAGTATCTATGCATACTTACGTTGTAGTCATACTGTCATTTCATAAGTAATGCAGTACTCTATTTTTCCTTACTAAAATAATAAAGTAATGTAGTAATATACTGAAGCCATGAAAGTTTTAGTGATGATTAACCAATTATAGTTGCCACACAGATCCAAAATTCCTTCCTGTCAACAGGTTTTGATTTATGCCCTACATGAAGATAGATGTCCTTTAGTAATGTTTGTGGTGCTTCTTGTCCCTTAGGTACTGATGACTGTTTATAACAGATCCCAAGTTTTAAAGGTATGTTCTTCCAATTCCCATCTATTACAATAAATCACTTACCTTGTGGTGTTGCTTCTGCTGTACAGAGGAAAACACATGCAGTGGTGGGATAAATCATTTATGTACAGACTTAGCAGAAAGTGTCTTAAAATGGTGTTATTTGCATTGTCTGAGGAAGGAATGAACAAGCCATCAAGAAGCAAACAAATTAACAGACTAAAGCGTCCTTCTGTGGCTGTGCCCTCCTTGAGCATCTCCCTGGGACACCTAATCCTTTTCTTCCTTCTCACCTAGCCAGGCTCTGGAACTTCCCAAATTCAGGGTAGTGAAAGTGTTAAGCAGGTCTGGAAAGATTCCTACCAAGGGGTCCAGAGTTTGAGGTCTACAATTTCCTCTCTCCCAGGCCCCTGCTGTGGTGGATGCTGGGGACAAGCATGCCCGTGGTGGGAACATGGACATCTTCTGGGCAGCTGTTTGCTGAGCTGTTGTGTCTATTTGGTCATCTGAAGCTTTTATTATATTGTGATCACTGCTTTTCTTCAGCTTGGAAGAGTAGCAGTGTGAAGAAATGCCTTAAGTCTCTAATAATTCAAACAGAACTTTAAATAATGCCCATAATGGAGTGTGTCTTTTTCTAATTATAGATGGTCTATTTTATACATTGGGGACCTATGGTATCCAAAGGCAAACTAGCTTTCTGCAGAGTGTATTTTAATTCTTGGTGTGCCTACTGGATGTTGCATTCCCCAGAGTCTTTCTGTAAAGAACAGTGGGAGAATTTTATTATGAAAGTAAGACCTAGGTGGCTCATTCCCTTTGGAGCGCATCGTTCCCCATAGGATCACCTAATTGCTGAATGATTCCAGTAGCTTTGCTTCAGCACCCTTGCCTGGGAAGAGATGCTGTCTCTAGATTGATGATTAATTGCATGAATAGATTGACTATTTTTTTCATAGTATTTTCACCCTTGTTGGAATATTTTTTTTAAAGTAGCTTATTACAGGTTATACTCATGTTAAGTGACATGTACAAACTTAACTCCTATTAATCTTATCAATTTTTATGCCTCCTAGGTTTTCTGTATCTGCTTCCACTTGGAGGCTGTTTCTTTTTTAAAATCAGTGTAATTCCATTGACCCGAGTCAATGGAATGAAATTGAGATAGGCAAAGAGAAGTAAATTTTCTGGAGTCTGTGAGACTGTGTTGACATGGCATGTGACCAGGTGTACTTGGTAACAGGTCACAAACAAGGCATTAATTGGAAAAACATGTCAGAGACTTGAGAACAGAAAGAAAAGCAGAAATACTTTCTCCTCTCCAGACAGACTGAGGAGGTGTCCATGACTCACGTGGTTAAGACTGTGACTGGGCAGCAATGACACAGTTTCCAGAGCAGTATTTACATACAGCTTCAAAAGAATGGAAAGAAAAGGAAAATCAAAAGCAGAGCTGATCGGAGATTCTTGCTCTAATACTACTGTACTGCACAATACTTTCCCAGTTCCAAAAGTCACTGTGTGCCACTTGGATTCTGCTGCTAAAGCAGCTTAAATGTTGCTCTGAATGGCATACGCCCATGTTGGGGATCCTGTGGGGCTGTGAGAACAAAGTCTGATTACCAGACTTTCACAGAAATCCCAGGTAGGTCCCTATTGTCTCAGCCACATCCTTACATCAGCCATAGAGGTGATGACTATGATAAAGGTTAATATACTGCTGCCACGTTGCTGACGTCTTCATATGGTCATTCCTTCTGTGGATGGATTTATCTTTTAGGGTTGTTTTTTCTAAGCCTAAAGTAATCCTAGTTCAGGGAGAATTTGACCCAGAATCCCTGCATCTTGGACTGTAACAAAGGATTCTGATATGCTATCATGCTGGCAAAATCAGTCTCTTTGATTGAAAGTTTTTTCTAGCAATCTTTTCAGATGGGGAACGGAATGATACATTTATACCCTATCCATGAAAGATTGAATAGGATAGCAATGGTAGAAGGTTATCTCCAGAGGCAGTCCAAGGGCTAAGCTGTGCGAAATTACCTGCACTCAGATAGCTTCTATCAGGGGTTATCCAGAGTAACTCACAGGTTGCCCGGCTCACACAACGTCGTACAAAGATGTCTGTAGCTCAACCTAATACAAGCAGGATCTTATACTAACAGTGTATGTGTGATGAGAGAGAAAAAAGATTGTTCTGATATAAAGGACACAGTTCTGTTGCATTCTATTCTGTCTAGATGAACTTGCAGTAAAGGCACTTCTACCTGTAAACTGTCCCACACTCTCAGAGTAAAATGTCTGGAGGTGTTTCAAATGCCTCCCTGACTGGACATCTTATGTGGGCAGGTGAGGAGGCAGACAGCAGTAGGGTTGTCGGGTTGAAGGGCATGGCCACCAGGTCCTTACGACACTGAATGTGGTGAGAAGTGTTCATGGCTCTTGGTTCATTGTGTAGCAGTGGCTTTGAGCTTGCTCCTCACGGTCATTCAAACAAGCCTGCCTTGAGAAGGTTGGCTTGGAAAAGCTGTATCGTCTACTCCCATTAATATCCCTCTACCCTGTACTGCTCACAGGGACAGTATTTTGGCCATGACCTTTCAAAACTAATAGTTTAACTGAGGCCAAGAAATCCCTAGTGACAAACTAAGAAAACTGTAGAGGATAGGAGTTTTGGTCATGTAGCCCTCTCCTGTCTACATCAAATGTTTTTAAGGTCAAACAGTTTGATGTTTGTCATATGAGCAATGGCTAGGAACAGACAAGTATAACTTTCTTTATAGGAGTATGTTCTACTATTTCTATGATTGATTTGATATATTTCAGACAGTTTTAATTCACTTTAAAATAATGCTGCTGAGTTGTTTTCAGCCTTTACCTGTCAAGTCATGGATTTCCTTCTCCATTTGTCTATAGGTTGTAGTGGCACAGTCAGAGAAAGGGTCCTAAAAGCCCACCTCTGCTGTGTCTGTAACTTGTGAAAAGAAAATCAGCTGCAACCTTGGCAACAGTCACATATTCACTTAATGGTGTGCACTCCGTTGACTTCACTGAGAACACTCATGTATTTTAAGTTGAGCATGTGCTTAATTACCTTACTAAATCAGGGTCCATATGCATGAAATCGTCTATGTGTAAATGCCTGTGTATTCAGGGCCCTGACGGAAACCACAGTAAAATACAGAGTTGCATTTTACATTCATTAACTAAGTGAAAACCTCATTGAAGTCGGCAGTCATTCTGCTGAGTAAGGCGAAGAGGCATCTGGCCCATACAGCTTGCATCCCCAGCTGTGACTCTTCACAGACAAGAGTTAAAAACACAGCACTGATGCACCAGGCGGCAAGGGAGGAAAGAGATGTCTGATCAGGCTGCCACAAAAAAAACACAGTGATTTGCCATGGCTGTGAGAAGTTTTAGAATGGAACGAAATACCCAAGTTCTCCAGGTGAATAAAAGAAAGCAATTCAGTTCACCGGTTAATATGAACTTCTACCACACACAGACAGAGCCCAGCCTTGTTTCGTCATGAAGTGATGTGTGTCTTGCAGAGGGACAGTCCAACGGTGACAAAATACATCTAACATGCATAAGCTAAAAAACCCTCAAACATTTAAACCAACAGGGGACATGATAAAATCACACCTAGCAAACACAGTTATGATGTAATAATTCGATTCACTAACAGACACTTAAGGACCAGTCATGGAAGGAAGAGCTCCAGAAGCCATTCTTATATATCACTCCAGGTTCCCCTTTATATGAAAAATCAGTCAAATATGCCTATATCAATTCCCCAAATCTCAGTCTTCTGAATGTAGTAAAAGGCAGAGAGCTTTTCTTTCTTTCAAATGATGCTGGCAAGAGAGGAAGGCAAAGGGCTGATCTTTGAATTGGGGCTGGATGCAGAAGCACTTAATAAGTTTGTTTCATAGAAAGAAGAGCCCAAATGGCTTAGGTCAGTAGGTGGCACCTCCTTGTACCTGGTGGTTAACCCACACCCCCAGGGTGTGCTGTCTTGTCCAGAGAGGAACAGATCTCTCATTTAGGGCTCACATGGTTAGCTGGAGAGGCTGTAAATGGCTCTGAAATATGAAATGTGTCTCTCTCTCTCCTGTTTAAGCTCTGCTGTGAGAAAATTCTCCCTTGGGCTACTGGTCTTTCTCCAGGACGATGTTTGCTGGTGGCAAGCCTAAGGAGATGATGGTGCACCCCTCCATGTGAGCAACAGGAGCTGAATTTTTCAGATGGTCAAGGGAGGTTGGTGGCTAACCATTATCTAACTTGAATGGGCCTCCAGTCAGTCTACTGACTTTTGAGTCTTGATCCTTAGGCTTCAGTTTCTCTCCAAGTTTTGTGATGTGATCTATCTAACTTGGGAGTGCATTTTAGATCAGACGGTAGGAAGCCAAGGAGTTAGATACTGCAACATTGAAGCTCAGTCCCTCTTCTGGACCTTGCTGTGCTTCACAAAGGCACGTGAAGAGATCTTCCTCAAGAAAAGGAGTGTGTGTTTGTGCCTCAGGATGGGAGGACTCTGGCATGTTGTACAAGGAGGCACCGGGCATCACCTACAATGCCATTCTTCTAGACAGAGTTTGGGGGCTACAGTGGCATTGTTCAGGCTGAGGAACTGCCGATCTAGAAAAAAGTATCCTTAATTTAGGAGATTTATTTTATTGTCTAATTCTTGTGGGTTTTTTTTCCTAAATTGTCACATTGCTATGTATAGAGTTGCCATACTAAGCATACCCTGTTCAGAGCAAGGTGGCAGCTCCACCTATTCAGGATAAACATGCAAAATCTCTCAGCTCACGGCAGGTTTATCTAAGGATGGTGTATGTGATAGCAGCTTGGGACTGTTTCATTGCTAGAAATGGGGTGTGAAGGAACAACCTTTGTTGTGGTCAATGGGGCAGAGTCT
>NW_010224333.1:0-2089 GCF_000690775.1 Eurypyga helias
AGGTGAGGGGCGGTGGGAGCGGGATCCGGGCGGTCGAGGGTGAGGTTCTGCCTTGGGTGTGGAGGGCGTGGAGGTCCCGGCAGCGGCGCTGGGATGAAGGGGCTGGGTCGGAGCGTCCCCGGAACGCGGGGGCCTGCAGAGAGGCGCTCGGAAAAAAACCGCTGCTTGGCGCTGCCCCTGTGATAGGGGCCGCCGGGGACTCCGCCTCTCGCTTTCCTATAGGGAGCAGGTTCATCGTTTTATCCTTTAGCACGCTATCGTTTGGGGCTGGAGGTGGAAGAAGGAAGAAAATCAAAAGGTGGAATGCGGTAGTACCCTGCCTGGCTGTTCCGTGCCTCGCCCCGCCGCAGAACCCGAGTCTGAGGCAGGACTCGATCCTTCCTGCATCCGTAGTGGAAAACATGCACCGTAGAAAACGCATGTGTTAAGCATGGAGCTGCTGAGAGCTCCTTAGCCATCTAACGTGCTAAAAAACCTTGTGAAGCAGTGTGTGTGAAAGTCCTGCCTTCCTGGCAGAGGGGCTGCTACATCCATGCTGGTGGCTGGGAGGACCCTGAGGGACGTAGGTCTGCTGGGTACCACCATGCCCTCCCACGCCTCTTGTCGCTGAGGGTGGCGTTTGGTCTGCCAAGGACCAAGTGTTTGCTTACTGACAAACACAGCAGCAGTCTGGGGACTGTAATCCAGCACTACTGCACGGATCTAAATTCCTCCTTGTGCATCTTCCATTATTTTCTGCAGTCTGGGCTGTCTTCAGTCGACTGTCTCTTTTCTCTTGCCCTCTTTTCTTCCACCTGCTCAAAGTTGCTGAAGCTTTGTAATAAAAATAGTCTTCTCTGAAGCTGGGAAATACGGTTTTAGCGCTCCCAGACTGGGAGCCAGCATCCAGCTTCTTGATGCTGGCCGGCCAAATGTTAAGTGAAGCAACTGAAGTAGGATTTTTTTGTTTGTTTGTTTGGGTTTCTTTTCAGCGGGAGCGTAATCTTGGGAGCAGGGACTGCATTGGATGCACATTGTAGGACACTTGGATTGTAGTTACAAATAAAAATCATCTGATGATTTTAAGTGGGAATATGAATTTTAAATTCAGTCTTGTTTCTAAATCTGTATCTGCATTAGAGACTGACCTGTGTAACAGTCTGTACACGAGGTAGTGGCATTTTTTTAAAGAATTAGAAGGATAGGCAGGTTTTAGCAGAGAGTTTGAAGGTCTTTCCCCAGTCACCCATGAAGCAGAACATTCCTACTTCCATTCTCAGAGTCACTAGCTCACTAGTTGCCAGTTTTTGATTGCTTTGGACACAGCCACTCTGGTGTTTGCCAGGAATTCCTTCCCTGGATGATATGACAGCTTCCATTTTTTATTTCTCCTACCTAGAATATCTTCCTTCATCCAATTATGAAAAAATGTTTAGAAAAGGAAAAAAGCGACACAGCAGCAGCAGCTCCCAAAGCAGTGAAATCAGCACTAAAAGCAAGGTAAGCTGAATTCAGTATATACTCGTGTTTGCGGGAGCACTTTCCTTTCTTGCACGTCGACACTTCAGTGGTTCGCTTCCACTGATAGGAGGATGTGATTTCCATACACTGTTCCCCATGGAGAGCTTTCTGCTCCAGCTCTTCCTCAGATTGGCCCGTGTATTCTGAGGCTGGTTGCTTCCACAGTGAAGCCCGCAAACCCAAGAGCTTCCAGCAGCACGACACTGCACTTTGGAGGAGAAAGCGTGTTGTGTAATGATAAATCCCGTCTTTAAGGAGGTGCCTGGCGCTGGGTACCGAGAATGAGTTTATTCTTCAGCACTGGTCGGTTACTCAGCATCTCTAAGAAGTATTCTTCATTTTGAATAATGTGTCCGTTTTGTCTGATAGGTTTGGGCATGCTCAGTTGAATATTCTGGATTTTCCAAGGTGCCGTTTCACTTCCCTGGCACTGCTGTGCTATTTCAAGCATTGGTGACAAGCATGTAGTTGTCAATTTCTTCACGTTAAGACGCGGTACCAGAAAAATCTGGACATAACCTTAAGGTTCATTTTCTCTTTTTCTTTTATTTCCTCCTGCTTTCAGAAGATTTGTGGACCCCTCGAGGGT
>NW_010224333.1:2100-2723 GCF_000690775.1 Eurypyga helias
AGTATTCAGTCTGTATCTATCTCTATCTGTATCAGTCTAATCTATCCTGAGGCAGAAAGATAACATTAGGAAAGAAATAGGTGGTGGTGTTTTTTTCTCCCCGTTTCGCAGTGCTGTTTAAGAAATTGGAGCATAAACACTAGTCTATTGAAAAAAATAAAAAAAGAGTGGAGGCAGGGCATCTAAAAGTGAAGAGTTAAGTGTGTTCTCAGTAACTTTCTGATGATACCCATTTTTTTCTTAGTCTGTAGATTCCAGCCTTGGGGGACTTTCCAGATCTAGTACTGTGGCTAGCCTAGATACAGACTCCACGAAAAGTTCAGGTATGTAATCGGAGTTTGAGCAGATACGTATGGAGCAGGATTGACTTTGTGTGCTCACAGAAAAGAGCAGAACGTGGAAAAGGTTAAAATACATATTTTTGGTAACTGTGAGTGAATCTGTTAGCTGGCCTCTTGACTAACGCGTGCATAGCTCTGGGTTTCGATTCACCTAGGAGTAAGTCGCTGTTTTCAAAGTAAAGTGCCTAAGTGACAAAAACTTTGCTGCGCAACCACTCTGTTACACAGCACAAATCTGGTGTAACTTCTTGGCAGCTCTGCTTCCTGCTTATAAGTTTATGT
>NW_010224334.1:0-10391 GCF_000690775.1 Eurypyga helias
TCCACTCTCCACCCAGCCTGTAAATGAGACAGCTTCATTTTTATATCTTTCTAAGTAGTTTTGCACTGCATATCTCCTTTAGGTCAAAGCACCAGTTTTCAAGGTACATAGCTTCAATGACATGCAGAGGATGTAAATAACTTCAGATCAGTGACCACACATCTATTTGCATATCCTGGAGAATCTGTTCCACCAACTTCAGTGGGTTTCAGAGTTCAGTAGAGAGCTGTAATTGATTCAAAGATTTTTGTATAATTGCTCCTGATTTGTAAAGGTGTAAAAGGATATTGAGGTTAATATTAATTTCCCATTAAATTTTCAATTTAATTCTTATAAATCCTCAGTGAAGGGATCTAGGCAATCTGCAGAAGGAACTGTGCTTTATTCTTCCAGACATGTAGATGGCTCTTCAGTGTAACTCAGCAGTAATGTACTTTCCTTAGTCTACATCCATTGCTCCCCATGAAGCCAACCGCAAGATACAAGTCACTCAGTGCTGAATTTGGTCTTTTCCACTCCTCATCTGTAAGAGAGCAAATTTAGCTGGTGCTCCTTCTGTCACTGGTAGGCAAAAACGAATTCCTGACCATCAGATCTGCTTTCTTGGCCACCACAACCTAGCACTGGTGTCAAGGGTCACCAGTGAAAACTCACTTGCTGGTACCTGTGAGCAAATTCACATATCAAAGTTCCAGTTTACACCAAACAACTTTCAGGAGCCATGGCTTGATCCTTGTTGTGTTTAAATCTCTTAGATTGACTGGAGCTGTATCAATTTATGACATGGGGTAGGGAAGCATGTTTCAAAAGCAGCTGTCAGTTCTGGTCTCACTGTTTATTTACTATCTTTTCATGCATATTGAGGGATTGATTTACTTCATTTCCCCCCTTCCCTTGCCTATTCCAGATCTGTCTTGCATGTTTAGCATCAAAGGCACATCTATATCTCAGTACATGTTGTTTATGGTGCTTTGGTCCATAAGACCCCACAGAGGATTTGTGTCCATATTCGCTACCAGACAAATAAGGACATTTATCTGCTGTAATAGAGGTATCAAAGAATTACATGCCGAAGCCTGATTCAGTTAACTAAGCTCTTCCTATAGTCAGTAGGAAGAAATAGACCTTTTTAAGAAGGTAATTTTGAAGCAGATTGCTATCTGGCAGTGACTAAAATAACAATATATATCAGTAAATTTTTTCTGGGAATTTGGAGTACCCTTTTGCTGTGACTTTTTTGGTCACCTCCACTTAATGTGCTTCAGTTCATCACAATTCATTGGTTCATTTGGTCTCAGAGTGCACAAACAGGATTACTTTCAAATGAAATTAAACCAAAAGATAAACTCTAGAATTGCACCTGATATTTTCTAACTAGGAATGGAAATGAGAACAAACTAGAACAAAGTGAAATCTCTCTGAAATTACTACCGCATGGATATTAATACTGCAGCATGGATCATTTCAATCTACAAATCCAATCCTGTTTGTCCAGACTCTATACTAACATAGATATTGCATGTTTTCCTTCTGCCTCAAGAAGTTGTCTAGAGTTCACTCTTAATTTTGATACACCTGAATAATGTAAGATGAACCTCAATTTAGGAAATAAATTTTACCTCTGAGTCAACACTATGACATAACACAACGTTAACTTGTGCAACGCAATCACAGGACACACAGAATCATAATATTTCATCCCTATTGCTAGGAGTACAGTCATTGTAAATAACTTCTGACTGAAGAGATGTTATTTCATTAAGGAAACAACTAAAATTCCCAATAGTCTTTCTACCCAATAAGCTGATTATCTGTAAATCAGCCAAATTTGCTGTCAATATGGACAAGCTGTTGACAAGCTTAGTATTTTGTCTTATCTTGATCATCTTAAAAATGAAATTATACAGTCAGAAGGACCTCAATATGTCAAGACTTACTATCTGGACCACAAAGATTTACCTACCAGTCATGTCTGAATGAGGTTGGGATGACAGAATGGGGGGCAGTGATCAGGACAAAGGCTGTGCTGAAACAAAGGAGCCTGTTTGTGTCCTCATTTACTCCAAAGTAAATTACAGGGTGGTTCCAACCAGGCCTAGAGACTTTTATCAGAACTGAACTAGCATTAAAAGAGATTTCAGGCTTACAAAAGCCTACTGCATCCAAGTAGCACCAAAGTGGGTCATTGAGTCAAAGAGCAGCTCACGAGACCAATCCACTGCTGGTGGAGCTCCTCCGCAGTCGTCATAGCCAGGGTGACTGTAGCACATTGCTCCCATGTTTCAAAGACTGGTAGGTATCAGCGAAATCTAAATTATCATCAGACCAGTCTTCAGCATAGTCTTGGATTCAAAGTGAAATCTATCCAAGGGTCTTGGACTGGGTTGAATAGCAGTGACAGAATTTCCCCAGGCTTGCAACACTTTAGCTCCAGCTGACTCAAATGCTAGGATATCTGCTGGTGCAGCCCTGGCTTTCCACATGGAAACTTTTATAGCTGAGCTGAGTCCAGAATCCGGAGGAGGGCCACGAAGATGCTCAGAGGGCTGGAGCACCTCACCTATGATGAAAGGCTTAGCAAGTTGGGCTTGTTCAGCCTCGAGAAGAGAAGGCTCCGAGGAGACCTCATTGCAGCTTTCCAGTACCTGAAGGGGCTACAAGGAAGCTGGGGGGGGCTTTTTACAAGAGCCTGTAGTGACAGGACAAGGGGTAACGGGTTTAAATTAAAAGCAGGGAGGTTTAGATTAGATATAAGGAAGAAATTCTTCCCGGAGAGGGTGGGGAGGCACTGGCACAGGTTGCCCAGAGAAACTGCGGATGCTCCATCCCTGGAATTGTTCAAGGCCAGGCTGGATGAGGCTTTGAGCAACCTGGTCTAGTGGAAGGTGTCCCTGCCCATGGCAGGGGGGCTGGAAATAGATGAGCACTTCAAACCCAAACCATTCTATGATGGCCATGCTAAAAACACGACCACATTCATCCCACCTAACTTTGGTACCTGAGGGCCCTGCCAGACCTGGGGTTACGTCAAAGTCCAGAGGCATGACTGAGGTTGAAGTTTACCTGAACTGAACCCAGAATGACACAACCTTGCTCCCAAATGCCTAACCCTCAATCTAGGTAGCTGAGACAGTGAGCTTGCAAAAAGGTGTAGGAGATTAAGTTACTTATTTAATATCCTGTACCTAGTCAGTGGTGAAGCCAAAGCTGACTGCAGGCTTTCTGATATCCTGTTCTTTGCTGTATTCATGAGGTCACAGTGCCTTACTGGGAAAAATCTCAACATGCACATCAGTCTGCTTTGGCCCAAAGTGATCAAACATCATTTGATGCCAATCAAGCCTTGCGAGGAATTAAGAGGAGCCTATATAAAAGTATCGAGAGATACTGTGTTTGCTTTTCTTTATCCCTGGGATAAATCCAGGAGCCTCTCCTTTGCTGATTTTGTATTATGCATTTGAAAGTGTTGTTGGAACAGATCAAAACCCGAGGAAGTGAGGGGGGTATTGTTTTGTATGAGGGTGTTTTGAGGCCTCGGGTTGCTTATACAGTGAAATAAAGCAGTGCTGGCTTCTTTCTTTTCTTGCAAAGATCCTTCAGGAATTAGTCTGGCAATTCCAGCACCAGAGAAGGACTCTTCTTTTGCTAATCACTTGGCTTTTTTCGGCTCTGAAACTCACTGAGAAACTCCCTGTGTGTGCATTAACCAAAGGTACAGGATTATGTTTGTTTAATAATATAGCGGTGTCTTGCTGAACAACTGTAATTTCCATGTACTTATTGATCTTAATTTATAATGCCATTAGCTTTCTAAACTGCCATTAACTAATGATGGGCTCTGTAGGCTTAACAGCTCTTTCAAATCAGTTGCTGACAAGTGGGCCCCAAAAGCATTTGTCAAAAGGGTAATGGATCCCTATCAGAGTGGCAATAAATTAGGTTATAGTCTTATCAAATTAAACAATGGATGAAGGAAAATTAGCTATCAATAAAAATCTATAAAGCTGCCCTGATTATTCCCAGTCAATTATATCAATTAGAGATCAAACAGTGAACCCCCTGCAGTACGTTAAATAGAACTAACCGGGGCCAAAGGCGGCCAAATTGTGTTACAAAATACAACACCACGGGCAGCTGTAGGAGATAATCATTACTGTCATTGACAAAGGAGCTGCTTTATTAGAAAGCTGGATGTTGCCTGCAGGCAGGCTTCTGGCAAGAGGACAAAGGCTCTGAAATGAGAAAGGGGAAAGAGGCTTGAACCTGGCTGCTATTGTAAGAATTGTGTTTCTGGTTGATAGCTTCCCCCAACTTTTGTCACATAGAACAGGCTGGGCTGCATCAGATTCTGCAGTCCTCTAAGACGTGATTTTGTCAGGAGACACCTTTTCCTCTCTCTGTTTTTTAGAGCTATGTTGTCGATCTTCTTTTCATTAATGATGCACAATGCTTTAAAGATGTAAACATTTTGTAGTGCTATTATGGTCCAGTTTGTAACTTTAAGCGTAGACCAAAAGGTGGTGCTGAGGGGTGATATCCCAGTATCTACCATATGAAGCAATATATCCTAAAAATTGCCTTGGAGACCTGAGCAGGTCTACCTTTCCCTGTCAGTCTTTGCATCTAGGGTGGGAAAAGTGGTCTCCTGACCCTTTCATATTAAGATACAGATGCCAAGCTAACACTTCTTAATCAGGTCACTCTCCCAGGACTGTCCTAGGCTGGAGTGGTCTGCTTGTGTCCATGTTGTTTCCTACTGCAGCACATGACACACAGGGATTGAGGTCTTGTCCCCATTGCTGACTGACCATAGGGTACCAGGACCCATGTTTAGATATTTCTTTGAGGGATGCAAAAGATCACCCAGATAATTTCCAGAAGGCCCCGAATTTTCCATCTGTTTTAACAATGTCAGCAGTGCACTCCACAGTGGTCTGTGTGAATTTTGTCTTCAAACACCAAATTTCAGCAAAGTGCAGTTGGACTGCATACCTGCACCTCTTAAACCTTCATGTGATGATGATGCTGAAGGGAAGTTTGGCTCCAGCTCTTCATGTGACCACTGGATCTGGCCAACTGTGAGAGTACATGTGTATATGTCCCTGATCCTGGGAGAAGTTCCCCCCAAGCTCACTGACACTTGAAATATCAGTTAAGAAATGAACTACTACTGCAGGCCATAAGCCATGACCTGTCTCCTTTCTTTCAGTAGACATTATTTCTTACAGACTTTCTCTAAAGTGCTTTATATCTGTCGAGTGGAAAGAACAATTTGTGGACCGTTTTCTTCCCATTCTCCATTGGTGGCTGTCTGTAGCTTCACAGGAGTAAACTCAGTGATCCCTCTTACTTTCCCTGCATGTGTTGAAACCTTTTTCTGAACTTAGTCTTGAGGCAGGGCTGACTCCCCAGGATGTAGGCTCTGACATTAGACTGTGGGCTGCTGCTTGGCTCTGGACAGAATTTGACCACTGTCCATCTCCTGGACCAAAACCAGAGCAGCAATAGGCTTTGCGTTGGTCATTTATGCTAGTAGAACTAGCTGAATAGATATATTATTTTTGATTCCTGCAGAAAATATGGGATCACAATCAGGAGAAAAAAAGGCTCTTTTTAAAATCAAATACTGTCTGTCTAGTCCTTTCTCTTTTAAATAGACACAGACACACAATCACATTGATGCTGAATACCAACACGTTTTCACATAAGAGATCACAAAGGCATCACCATTATGGGATGCAAAATGAGGCACCCAAGCTAGAAAATACTTGGAGAACTTAAAGATCATATAATTCCAACCCCCTACCACGGACAGGGACACCTTCCACGAGGTCAGGTTCCTCAAAGCCTCATCCAGCCTGGCTTTGGACACTTCCAGGGATGGGACATCTGCAACTTCTCTGGGCAACCTGTTCCAGTGCCTCACAACCCAGTGAAGGATTCCTTCCTGATGTCCATTCTAAATCTCTCCCCTTTACTATAAACATGTTACCCCTTGTCCTGTCACTACAGGCCTTTTATGAAAAGTGTACCCCTCAGCATTTATGTAGGCATCTTGAGGTACTGTAAAGTGCTGTAAGGTCATCATGGAACCTTATCTTATGTAGGCTGAACAACCGCAAATCTCACAGCCTGTCCCCATAGCAGAGGTGCTCCAGCCCTCGCAGCATCTTCGTGGCCTCCTATGAACTTGATCTAACAGGTCCATGCCCTTCTTATGTTGAGGGTCCCAGAGCTGGATGCAGAACTGCAAGTAGGGTCTCATGAGAGCTGAGTAGAGGGGGAGAATCCCCTGCCTCGACCTGCTCACTTTTGATACAGCCCTGGATACAGTTGGCTTTCTGGGCTGCCAGCTCACACTGCCTGGCCATGTTGAGCTTATCAGTGACCAACACCCCCCCAAGTCCTTCTCCTCAGGGTTGCTCTCTATCCACTGTCTGCCCAGCCTGTACTTTTATTTGGGATTTCCCCACCCCAGGTGCAGGACCTTGCCCTTGGCCTTGTTGAACTCCATGAGGTTGGCAGTGGCCCCCCTCTCCAGCCTGTCCAGGTCCCTCTGAACGGCACCCCTTCCCTCGAGTGTGTCACCGCACCACACAGCTTGGTGTCGTCAGCAAAATTGCTGAGGGTGCACTCAGTCTCACTGTCCATGTCACCAACAAAGACGTTGAACAACACTGGTCCCAGTATCGACCCCTGAAGAACAGCACTCATCACTGGTCTCCACAAGTCACCAAAGTATCTCTAAATAAGCCCATTAGTAATAATACTTCACAGAGCAGTCCTTGATACTGTGGTGGTGGTGGTTTACAAAATCTTCTGTGAGGCTCCTTCTTATTCCCTCCTTTGAGTGAAGTGATCATCCAGCAGCATAAAAATAGCACAGCAGAGTTGTGGGTTATAGTTTGAACCCAGTGACTAAAATCCTTCTACTATGACATTAGCTACTATAATATAAAAGCTTTACTTTGTTCCTTAAATTTTATATTTTATCTAGTGGAAGCTGAGCTTTAGTGGTGCAGTGCCTAAACTAAACTCCCAAAGATTCCCAAGTTCACCCTAAACTTCACTTTTTTCCATTTATATTAAGAGCACAGGTGTCTGGTTTATGTTCTATAACACAAACCAGTAGGTATGTGTGTCCGTACCTGTATAGCATTTTTGAGAAATTACAAAACAAAACACACCCACACTCAGGCTTCCTGCAGCAGAGGAGTGTTGAGAGAAGAAAAATTGATTGATGTTATTCGTATTACACTAAGGAGTACTGGAAGGCTTTCAAATACACCGTGATGAGACCAGACTTGATTAGAATATGTGTAATATTTCTTGCTGAGCAAAGCATTCAGTAAATGGAAGTGAGGATGATGAAATTTGGTCTTAGAGTGATGCCAAGATGTAAGTGCTCAGTTTTTTGATCCCACTCCGACTTTTGAATGTGTTTTATTGTGTGCCTGAGCCACCCCTTTCAAGACACAAGAACCGCATCCTTTTTGAAACCAGGCATATATGCCCGTACTTGCAGGGCTAGGGTGTGACTGCACATCGGTTTGTAGTAAAGCCAGGGAGAAAAGAGGAATGGGTTTCTTTTGGAATATCCCCCTTTGAAATTTCCACTTCAGAAATCTTGGGTTGTTTGGTTTGTTTTTTGTGGTTTTTTTTTTTTTTTCCCTGTGGGCAAGTGTTGGTGTGTAAATAGTATAGGAGTCTCTTTTCCTTTTTTCCCAGATGTCATTAAAACAACGAAGATGAGCAAATCAAATAAGGGTATTTATCATCAAAATTTTCAGGGTGGAAACAGAAATAAAGTAACACCAAGAAAAATCCATGTGCTTCTTTTAAAAAAATACAGATTTTATGTAGAAAATATATTTCAACAGCTCTGTAAATTTTAAAGAGTAGTTTGGTTTATTCTATATCCTATAGGAAAGAATTTGTCTACTAAAACTTTTGCAAGGAGACCTAGGTTAAGAAGTGACACTTCATCCCCAAAAACTGAACTCAAAGTCTTTCTGACTGTAAGGACTATGAAACTGTGGAAAGGTGTGCCAGGGTGGGCGTGGAATATCCATCACTGAAGATCTTACAGAACAGGTGAGAAAATGTAAGTAAGAAAATGGAAAGAGAGAGGTCAACTTCCTTCTGGAAGGGGGAATGACTATTTGCCATTTTAGAATATGGACCTGATTTGATGACTCTGTTCTCTAGATGGTTAAATAGACACTCAGAGTGGTTGCCAGTAACTATGTCAAGACTTAATTGATAATAAATATTAACTGAGAAAATGCAGAGAGGCAGCAATTCCAGTCCTGAACCTCTGAAATGCAATCAATCATTTTTTTCTTATGAGAGCTTAAGTAGGGCTTGAAAAATTGAGTCATAATCGTGGACAGTAAAGCAAGGTATACAAATCTCAACACTATTAAAGGATGGAAATATGAGCAAAATTGTTTTATGGATTGCTGTTGTCATCATTAGGTCTAATCAACAGCTTGGTTCTTGCTCCTAATGCAACATGGCGACCCAGAGAAAGAGCAGAAGATGAGACTTGGGCTTTTCCTCTCCCCTAAAAGCTTCTTTTTGGATATGCTTGACAGTCTGTGCTGGGGAAATTACCATTCCTAAGGTCTTGCTGCGGAAATCTGAACTTCACTGCTAGCTTCACCGATGCAGGCAGTGAGGATCCACATTGTAAAAGCTTTAATTTCTTGAGCAGTAACATAGATTTAGTGAGCCTGAAGTGGTGGAAGATGACCACCATCAGATGGTCTTTATGGAATGGTCCCAGGTTTCTGCTAAACCCCAAGCTGTGCCTGAGCATTTTGGGGAACACAGCTAGCTGGAGGAAGCACACCAATTTAGTAATATCAATGACTGAAGCCTAGTGTACAGGAGCATGCTCAGGAGCCATTTAGTATGAATGTAGCTGGAAGATTCTCCATGGTATTTTAGTGTTTAAAACCCATAAATCCCCTGTAGAACACTGGGAGTTGGGCATCTCATACTATTCAACCTCCAAGGTGACTCACAGTGTGTGACAGAGCAGGGAACCAGCTCCTCCTTTCCCAAATTTCCTTAACACCAGCATTTCTGATTTCTAGGCACCTGACTAAGTCAGAAACAGTGCATAACCCTGTCAGAATAGCATGTGCATAAAGGCAAATGTTGGATTTAGGAAAAATCCAGTGTCCAGGGGCACAGGCCACTGTGTGCAGTAAGAGACAAGTCACCTTTTCAAATCCTTTCAATATTCTAACTTCAGTCCTGGGAGCCAGCTTCCTGTATATATTCCTGAATAATCTGACTGCCCTGAAAAAGTTTAGTCTCTCAAATTCTTCCTTTCCATCTTAGAGACATGCTTATCCTCATTTCCTGCTCTGACAGTATTAGCCAGAAGACTAATGGGAGGCCAGAAAGCAGCTAATGATGCAAAGTTTCCTGGAAAAAAACCTTTCTAATACAGCCCAAGGACTGAGAATTTTAGATTCACGTAGGCACACTGTAATGCAGAAGCCTGGGTCAGTAATCTTCCCTTTTAACGCAGTACCTCTGCAATTTGATTCAAGGACTCCTTTCCGAGCAATGAGACGCAGCATTAGACACCAGACGCAGACAAAGTGGGGTGGGTGCATGGAGGGGGGGAGGGAAAGAAAGTAATTTAGCATCTGGTGAAATGGATTGTGAACATGCAGAAGATGTTATACTGTTAAGACTTCTCTCTCTTTCCCAAATTCCCTCTCTCTCCTTCTTTTATTAAAGGCCTAGGCAATTTAAAAATGAAGACAGTGTCTCCCACTTAAATAGTGTTGCTGTTAATCTTCTCACCAGTCAGCTCTCAGCTCTAAGTATCGAACACACAAAAGCCCTCCTCCTGTCACCAGCTGTGGTTAGGGACTGACTGTCCTCAGGGGCTCCAAGCCTTAAAATAAATAAATAAATAAATGAAAATTCACCGCTGAGAAAAGGCAATAACAGGAGTCTGCTGTTGTCTAACCTGCCATATAAATGAAACAATCAAAGACAACAAAGGAAACTCCACTAACATCCAGAGGCAAAAGCAGTTTGCTGTAATATATCCTGGCTTGGGGAACTATTTTTAGACAAACCCCTCTTTTTTTAACAGACACACAATCTCTGTCTAATTTTGATTAAGAGAGGGAAAAAACCCAACAACCAACTTGAAGACAGGTAGAGAGGAATGTGAAGAAGCAGACAGTTACAAGAGAAAGCTGAATTAAAACAAATCCTTGTACATATGTAAAGGATAAAACAAAAAATTACTTTGAATGTTTAAATAAAAGCAGGTTCTGGTATTAGCACTGCTCAGCTCTCTGAAAGAGGCAGTCAATACTAATATTTAATATTTTTACTGTGATCACAGGTAGGTGACA
>NW_010224335.1:0-35622 GCF_000690775.1 Eurypyga helias
CGGCGGCAGCAGCCGGGGATGGAGGGGGCGAGGGCGGGAGAAGGGGGAGGTAAACGCAGAAGGGGCAGTAGCCGTCTACGGTCAGATTCGGGGAGAGGAGGCGCGGTGCCCTGCCTTGCTAGTCCCAAAACATTAAAACCAAGAAAGCCACACCTTTCTCCGTATCTCAACGCTCCTCGGTTTCTGCAGCCCGGGATGTGGCATCTCCAGCTCACTGGAGCGAGTTGGAAGGGATCAAGTTCTCAACCCACACCTCCTGCGAGGGAGGGTCTCCTGTACGTCCCGCCCTGTCTGACTTGTTCCTCCGCGGCAGAACACCGTCAGAAATAACAAGTACCGAATTCCTGTCACATAAGATAAACCATGGCAATAACCCAATCTGATTTAAATCCCGGGAAATCCATTTGCCTACTTGTCACTTAACCGCTTCTTTACTTCTTCAGATTTGCTGGTCAGGAGTTTCCACCTTTCACTGCGTTTTAAGATCTTTTGCGACACTCAAGGCCAAGCAGCAAATCCCTTAGCAGAGAAAGAATTAGAAGTGCACCAGATGGGGTGACTTACTGAACCCATGTTCATGTGTCACCATTTTCCCATCAGGTACATCTTGGTGCTCCTTATTTTCAACGTTCTGTAAGATATTTATCCCCGTACTTAATCTTGGTCACGTAACAACAGATTTCAAAGGCAAACAAGTGCCTTGCTTTTACTGAGTACTGTTCGTTTTTAGGTAGCAATGAAAAATTACCTTGAAGCTTGAGATGCAAAGATACCTGAAAGCATTTGGCCTCTACTCCTTGTTCAGATTAACAGTGATCTATGGAAAATACAGTTCCATAGGCTGTGCCATACACTTGCCATCACAGTTGTGGGGCCACTCTGCCAGGACTTGAGGTGAAGGGGATATTCAGGCTGCCTAACTTTTGGAACCCTGTAGGAACCTCTTCTGCCTGGGGATGGAGTGGGCCGAGGCTCCTCCCGAGGACTCGCAGCACCTGGACTCTGAAGTGCACGCTGTCATCTCCTCCTGCTCCTGGCCACAGGGAGAGCGGTCTACGCTCCTAAGTTAGGCCAACAAAATAATGTGGATCCCCACCTTACGAGTGTTCTCAGGTTGTCGTGTCCCTTCACAACTGGAGTAATTACAGACAGTATTGCTTTTAGAATATGAAGAATAGCATCCTGTTAGTCCTGGAAAATTTTATCAGCAGTAATTTTTGCATAAAAGGCAAAGCACTTGAAGAACACGGTAGCAAATAATTAATCAGGAAGGGTATTATGGAAAGACAAATGAGGCACACACCCTCTTATAATCTTACATTTTATTTGAGATGATAGTTTTGGTTGTGCCCTCTTAAAGAGAATTCCTGCATTGTCAGGAGCAATCTAAGGTGAGACAGGAAGACTTCAGGTTTGTGCCTTTTTAAAACTTTACTGTATTCTTCTGCTGTATTTCACAGGCAGCAGCTGATGCTTGCAAGTTAATGGGATACCTCAGCAAATGTTCCTTCGGATGAGCTTCAGTACCAAACCCACAGATGAAACAGATGTTGCTGCAGTGAAAAACTGGAGGCGTGTAGGAAACGCTCGCCGATACTTGTATTACAATTTTGGTCACAAAGATTCCCTCTTTAGCAAGGAAGAGTTATATCTAAAGCCTAGGTAAGTTACCAGTGGGTGAAGAATGCTAACGGGCCTCCCTGACCTTTGCATTATGCTTCGAGCAGTTGGTTCTATCTGTGGAAAGTAAGCAGTCAGGGTGTGGCAAATGTTTGTGGAAAAATGATTTTGCAGTATTTTATGGCAGATTTGTGAGAGCGTGACTGGGTAGTTTGCAAAGCAGACACATTTCTCGATGCATTTTATTCATCCTCAAGGTGTTAGAGACAGAAAACATTGAAAGCTCAAAAGGACAGGCGAGCCCACAAGCGGAGTGATGGCATCGAGGTGAATAAAGGTGCCTGCTCTGGTTAGCTCTCACCAAAGCTCAGTCCCAGGTTCTGGGTGGGACCAACCAGCCATTTCCCAATTTTACATGAGGATATTTCAAGTGCACTCTCTGTGTAAGTTTGGTACATGAGCAGTAAGGAAAATTCCTTTTTTTTTAATGGACATACAATCATGTGTATGTTACAACTACATATTTTTGTGGTCTGTTTATATTCAGTGACTACACAGCAATTATTGATACAGTTATGTAATGCAGATATAAATATCTGAAGAATAGTTGTTTTACACAATTTTTTAAACCAAGAAATTTTATCAGCTCAAACATCTTCAGTGCATTTTTCTTCTTAAATGTGGAAGTTCATCTTTAAATGGATCGATCTGACAGACTAAAAAGAATGGGAAAATCTTTAGAGAGAACAATAAAAATATATTAGCTTTCATGTAGGTGTGTCATTCTCCTACAGTCTAACAGTAATGAGGATGAAAGCCCTGCGTGCTTTGGTGGCAGGGGTAACCGCTGGAGATGGTTGTCTCTGCAAAATTTCCCTGGGACGACGATAATATATGTCATAACAGATTATGCATAGTGGAAAACATTGTCAGACAGAATTAAAAAGGAGTTGAAGTTTCTGCTGCTGAGGCCACAAAATAAAAAGCTTTGGCATGATCGACTCCTGGCCATTTCTTATGTAAGAACCTATACCGAGTTTCTTTTATTTTGCATGCCAGTGTTTTCCCCCTTCCTTGGTGACTGGCTTTTCTAAATACTTGTGAAAAAAATATTTCTTTTAGAAAGCTGCAGCTCAGAAAAGCTTGAAAATGTTGCCACAGTTCATAAACTCTATTAGTCCAGGCAGAAATACAATTTAAGAAACTTGATGTCTAATTCTTTACCTTAGTCATTAGTCTGAGATTACAGAATGTTGTATTAGAATGCTTGTTTACAGCTTATTTTTTTGTCAGTAAAATAAGAACAGTCCTTTTCTAGCAATACGACAACAGTTATTTGCCACACTTTCATAGATATAGAAGAAGAAAAAAACTGATTTGTGGCGCAGTCCTGTTAAAGTGTGAGTTTGTAACATCTGCCCATTAAGTATCAGTGTAGTTACTGACACTGATCACTGGAAAACACAGGAAAGGGTTAAATCTCTTTACTGTGTCTGCTAGAAAGCTGTGTTCCTGGATGCAGGGAGAAGCACTCCTTCATGATAAATCTTCTTGTATATTAAAAAAAAAAAAATCCTGCATCTTTTCTTCACTAAAATTATTTTTTCAGTACCATGACTTGCCACTAGCATTTCAACAGCCCGTTTAGAACTAATTTTTAAAATCTTGAGGGGGCTACAAGGAAGCTGGGGGGGCACTTTTTACAAGGGCCTGTAGTGACAGGACAAGGGGTAACGGGTTTCAATTGAAAGTGGGGAGGTTTAGATTAGATATCAGGAAGAAGTTCTTCCCGGAGAGGGTGGTGAGGCACTGGAACAGGTTGCCCAGAGAAGCTGTGGATGCCCCATCCCTGGAAGTGTTCAAGGCCAGGCTGGATGAGGCTTTGAGCAACCTGGTCTAGTGGAAGGTGTCCCTGCCCATGGCAGGGGGGTTGGAACTAGATGGTCTTTCAGGGCCCTTCCAACCCAAACCATTCCATGATTCTATGACAAAATAAACTGCTTTTCTGCCTCTTACAGCTTTTGTGTGCAAGTTAAATGCCCTCTGGCAGATCTATTTTCAAGTTATTTTTAAAATATGTAGTTAATAGAAAATACACAATGACAAGGGCTCCAATAAATGGAACTTTCAGTTGTTAAGCAGTGTCACCTTCTGTCTCCGAAGCACACGATCCCTTTCTTGTACTCCCGTCACTTTTAGCACATACTTGTTAAACAGCTAATTGAACTGGCTTTTACAGGGGTGTGTGATGATGGACCTTTCCTGGTGCTTTTATGAAGGGATTGTAATTTCTATATTCCTAAGAATCCTTTTTCATTCTTTCTACTTCATTCACTCCCTAATTTGAAAAATAATTTTAAAACAGAGTTTAAAATATTTTGTTTAATGACACTGTTTCATGTGGAGTGAAACTTACCTTGTGCTTTTGCTTTTCGTACTTGAGGCGAGTCGTTTTTCAGCGTGGCAGAGGTGCTATTTTGGCAGCTATGGGGTCTGAAGTCACACATTCAGGAAGTAAATAGAATGTTAAGGACAGATGCCATTGCAGAGCTCTTTCAGCTTTATTACCAACCTACCTTTAATTGCAGCAAAAACATTACTGCATTCACGTCCGGGGTAAACCAGTACTTGAATTTCAGCACATGCTGTCTCCTCAGCTTTGTCACGTTCTGACAGCATCCAAAATATACTCAGTGCTTTCCAAATAAAGATCTTATGTTCTAAGACAAGTGTCAGGTATGTCACGCAACAGCCTGAACGACAGTTCCTAGGTCTACCAAATAATTTCCTATTAACGGCACACATTCCTCCTTTTACTGTGCTGCCTCTTTAATAATTAAGTGACATGGTGAGCCTACGTTGTTTGACTTTCAACCAGGGCACATGCTGTAGCTCTTCCCTAACTGAGAAGCAGAATGTATTATATACTTACTATAGATACACATCATTACATGATTATTACATCCTGTTATTGGAAGTGTTCTAGTGACTTCCTTTTGCTGTTAGGAAACTGGCATTTCAATGTTTCTAACAGTATCCACACACACTTGTAAGAGTGAGAGGAGTTACAGTGAGGTCCATGGAACTTATCACTCACACACACACAGAGCAGCTAGAGATTCCAGCGTGTACCACTACCCGCTGTGTGACATCCTGCATGATTCAAGTTACTGAGAAATAGGCAAAGATTTGTGTACTTGAGTAGTGAAGCGTATGCTTATGTTGCTAGTTAACGTTTGGCTTAAGCTCTGACCTGCTTCCCCATTAAGCCCCTAGGCTGGGGCTTGAAGCCTTGCAGGATCCTAGAGACCAGAAGAGCAGCAGACCATTCCACACACGTTTGTTGTGCAGCTTGAACTAGAAGAGAGACAGAGCTGAGTAGCACATCAAGAATTGTCCAGATTTCTTCTTCACTGATGCTGCCACCACCATCATTTGATGTAACAGGAGAAAAGCTTAAGGGAAAACCTTTGTTATTCTGTTTCTAGAAAGCAGAATTTGGTTTCATGGCTTTATTTGTTCAGTCTAGAGTAACACCCTTTTTGAGAGGAAATGCCTTTATTTGGCTTTTAAATATTTTTCTTTCCTAGATCTTAATTTCCACACAATTCATCACTCAACTCTTCATTTTATTCTTACTGGCCCACTACAGTGTCCATGCAGCCAACATGTTGCTCTTCTCAAGCTCAACAGAGGCTCACAAAAACAAAGAGGGCGTATTTCACTGAGAGAGAATGAGAGGTACATGGCAAAACTGGAAGCAAGATGCCCTTTTCAGCACATAATCCTGCATTTCTGTGGACAGTACTCATTAGCCAAAAGTCCTACTACAGTTCCTTGCTCTTTGGTACCACGGCACTTGTTGCGGCTCGTTTTGCACCTTCCCATTCTTTTGCCTCATATGCATCAAAGCCCATCACATATGCTACCTCCAACTACCACTTCCATTCTGGGAGCATTTTCTACAAAAGAGTAACACCTGACCTTACACGTGTTTAATCTTGAAATGCATTCAGGAAACCCTAAGACATCTTTCAGGGTTCTTTCACAATCACTCCTGAAAACTGTCACCTAGACAGTTTACCCTAGTGATCACTGGCATCCGTGTTTCTTTACCGTATGTTATCACCTGCTGCTTCTTGTAAGGTGAAGTCATTTACGTTTCTGCCCTAGGGAGGGCAGCTGTGGCTGGCAGAGTTGCAGATTCTGTTGTAGGAAAGAAAGGAGGGCAGGGCAGTGGTGCACAGAATGACACCGTCTTTAACTGTTTCTCTCTTGTACAGCATATGAAACTCTCTCTTCAGTCCCGTAAATTAGTACAATATGGTGCTGGCCCAGGTGAAAACTAACACTTAGCTTGCCTTGGAAGTTCTATAGATGAGAAAAATGTCACATTCCTCAAGGGCGATTGAACAGATCCTTATTTGTGTATGTATGGCATTATACAGGTACAGAAACTGGGTGTTACAAACAGGAGAGACTTCTGTGAACATCAAGGGATGGCAATTTCATGAACTGAAAAGCCTGAGGATCAATCTGTTATTACAGCAGAATGGGAAGATGAAGCAGCTAAATGGTCCCTGGCATTTTCTCTGGAGGATATTGGATGATTTCCACCCACAGCAGATGCGTAAATCTTCAGAAATTCAGGCACTGGAAAATTGCTAGCCCTTCTCATCACTTTAATGTGTTCTGCCTGGCTTGGAACAAGGCTGCAAATCTGAAAGCAAGACTTCCAACACCGGTTTAACAAGTTTAGCAAAACATACATTCTTGTAATTGTTTTTTTACCCTCGGAAAAATAAATGTCACTGCACTGCAAAGCTAGGGCTAAACTAAAACAGAGCAACTGTGATCATTTTGTAAGGCTCCTAACTTCTGCGAAGTACAGCTGTGTGATTATCTGGGTGTTAACAATTTCATCCTGAGATTTCTTTGGCTGGAGTATTTAGTTTACTTAACTTATGTAGAGTTCAGCCTCACGCCCCTTGTTCTGAGAGAACATTACAGAGCCAAAACCCAGCTCTATCAGAAATCAGCTAAAACACTTCCAATCAGGTTGCTACTTGGACTATTTAAATTAAAAGTCATAGTTAATTATCATCCCCCATTTTTTTTCTGACTACATACATTCTTTTCAGTGTTTTGGATAATTTGTCATGAGAAACAGTAAAGGAAAAACTATTACTTGACAGTAACTCTTCCTAATAGCAAAAAATGAACTGAGAATCGTGAGAGGGAAAAAAGGTTTTGCACTCTAAAATGTCTTCTTCCCAAACTTAAATTTTCTAGGTTTTTAGTTTCACTATAATGCTAAAAATTACCACTGAAAGTTAAAGTAAATTCTTGCTATCAAGTTGGCATCTGTGTTAGATAAAAAAAAATCCCTGCTCAACTACCTGGAAAAGCCAGAGGAAGAAGTGAGAGCATGTATTGCCTGAGGCAAATCCCACAGAACATCCCTCTGCTGACAAAGGATACTCAAGCCATTAGAACTCCATCCTGGGAATAAATCAGCCAACAGGGCTTTCCGAGAGACACAAGAAGACAGCAGAACAATTTCTTACTTTCCAGGAGGGAAAATAAAGGCCACCACTACACCAACACAGGGGAAAGTGCTTAGGCCGTGCCTTGCATTGACACCAGTGTCACAAGCACACTCCCATGCATTATGCATTACTTCGGCAATTTGGGAAGGTAAACACAAGGGGAATACATCGTCCACTTTGGAATCTCTCCCCTGAGACTATGGATGTTAAACATGGGGGAAATGCTTGGTTTCAGTTAGCATTATGCAATTCCTCTGACAAAGGGATGGTAAAATCAGAAAGTCTCATCAGTAGTACTCAAATACACATAAACTGACCCGTAACACACACAGTTCATCACAGGAGATAAAGATTCTCACATAGAAAAAGAATGATATGGTTGGTGTAGCTCAAACTTATGAGATGAGCCACGTGATTAAAAAAAAAGGGGGCAAACAAACGAATGCTTAGAACATGCCTATGGACAGACTGAAGTGGGTGTGGGAATGGAGGCTGCCAGTTTGGGCCAAAGACATACGTTTGGTAAAATTAAAACAAGGTCAACATTTTAAGCCATCTATCTCATAAAACGAGTTTTTTTCAGCACCACTTAACTGAGCAATATTTACCTGTAATACAGAACAGCCACCACAGGTGACATCACCAGGGCACACTGACAGACATCAGATACATGGCTTTTTAGTTCGTCAAGCACTCCACAGCAGTACTGTAGGAATACATACAATCTAGAAGGCTTGGCACGCAGCATGCGATGCTCAGTTTTGGTGTTCATTCCAATGGATAGATGACTGAAGAGTCCCTGGGTACTTTGAGATCATGATGAAGTTTATTTTTACCTGTAAACATCACTTAAAGAATCTGTCAGTGCAACAAAAGCATCGAATGTAAAAGTGCAAGTGTTAATGAACACAAGAAAATGAAAGCTGTCTTGACACACATTCCCTACCCTTTCACTTAAAGGACAGTAATTTTGCACATGCCAAGAAAGTTGCCTTGGACAAGAAAAGAACTCAGATTAGAAGATGACACTGAAACATCAGTAAAACTCGATAAACTAAAGGCTGGGTGGGGGATCATGTGCCCGTGATTATGTTATGACCTCAAAAGCTACAGAACTAATACTGAACCTGTGCAACACCCAAAGCAACAATTTTCCTTTCCATATTATGGAGCAGATACAATCAGAAAAGGAAAAAAAAAAAAAAGCCCCAAACCCCCAAAACACAATCTGTAAGAAAGGGGGGTATCCAGTGAAATTAAGAATTTCAAGTCAACAAGGGCGGATTACTTATACCTGGAACCTGGAAGGAATTAACTGAAAAAACTCTTTGCCAAACAAACATTAATTTTGTATCACACAGCACAAGTGAACACAGATGACTGAACTACTGCCAAAAAATAAGGTCGCATATTCCAAAAAGGTGAAGAATGTGGTATGAGCAACTACGAACCAGTTAAAATGTGAGCGCTCTCCCTAGTGAAATAATGGAACCATTATTTGAGATTCCTAATCAACTACAGGGGTGCTAACAAGCAATTCAAGTCAGCCAGTGTATCATCGAAGAAGAAAGGTATTTCCAAACACACAACCTGGCTCAGACAGAAGGGAAATCTAAAAGGTGATAAAAATTATAGTAAATAACATTTACAGTGTGAAAACACTGCTGTCATCTTCTCTTCCACTGTATCAGTCTAATATCTTTGGTATCCTTTTGAACCAAAAAAAATACGGAGACATCACTATTACAGGGAGACATTGCAGCCTTCCAGTACCTGAAGGGGCTACAAGAAAGCTGGGGGGGACTTTTTACAAGGGCCTGTTGTGACAGGACAAGGGGTAACGGGGTTGAATTGAAAGTGGGGAGGTTTAGATTAGATATCAGGAAGAAGTTCTTCATGGAGAGGGTGGTGAGGCACTGGAACAGGTTGCCCAGAGAAGCTGTGGATGCCCCATCCCTGGAAGTGTTCAAGGCCAGGCTGGATGAGGCTTTGAGCAACCTGGTCTAGTGGAAGGTGTCCCTGCCCATGGCAGGGGGGTTGGAACTAGATGATCTTTAAGGTCCCTTCCAACCCAAACCGTTCTTCTATGATTAAAAGAGGCACTTCCTCCCGTGACGCATCCCACTGGGACCAGCACAAACTCATCCACAGCATTCTCCCATTAAATAATACTACTCCGTGTAGGATGAAGTGAAGTTACCAAAGGGGGGGTGGGTGGGGAGGTGGGGGAAGAAAGTTACTTCATGAACATAAATTTTTAAGTCATTCTGATTATTAAATAAAATTAAAATGTTATTTCAGAACTCAATAGTAAAAAAAAAAAAAGAGCACAGTTATTTTCAAACATTCTTGATAGTAGATTTTTAAACAGGGGCTTTGATTTGACAGGAAGAGAGTTGCTGAAAAATAGTGGCAGAGAATAGGAAAAGTGTGGCAAGGGACTGACAAGGAAGGCTTTCCTCAGACTGCTTGAGAAAACAAGACCATAACCTTCTGTTTTACCTGCCCCTCTCCCCGCCTTCTTGGTACTGAATGTTGTTCTGACACTTAAACACAAAATGAAGTTTCCTCTTTACGGGAAACGTAAAGCAGTATGACCTGGATGTCTGGCACCTTGAGGTCCATGTGTGTGGTAACGCTGTTGGCGCACAGCCCTGAGCCCCCTGTACTCGACAGCGGGGAACAGTCTCTTCTCCTGGCCACGGTCGAACACCAACTCCAAGCCCTGACACCGAGCTACAGACGTAACGATGAAGTCAACTCGGAACATCAGTTCAATGTTGAATGCAGACGCATGAAAGCACTAGAACAATTAAAATTCAGATGATTATAACATATAGCTAAAGACACGTGCTTGATGCTATGTAAGGACATCCAACTTTTCTTGGTGGGATAACTTTAACGCAACATTATGAATTATAGCAACACTTAGCATTTTTGAAGAGTTGATTAACCGAATAAACTCTGAAGTCCTGTAGAAAGCATTCCAGGCCCACTACACTTCAGTATTACAAATTTTACACCAGAGTGTTTAAAGATTAAAAATATTTTATTTACACTTTTCTTTATACACATTTTATACATGTTTTTCAGTTTAAAAACCGAACAGAGCGCATATGCAAGTCTGAGCATACTGTATCCATAGCTAGGGAAAATTACCTTCAGCCAAAAAAAGACAAGAAGAAAGGCTTTAAAACAGTTAAAAAGAGGCAATTCTTAAATTATTCAGTGAAGTTAATAGCAGCCCTAGGGTAGTCATTAGACAGTTAATCCAAATGTACATGAGGTCATATATATAATTCTAATTTCCTGCAGGAAAAGTATTTCCAATTGCTAGCACAAACACAGCACAGTTTGAAAATAACTTTTCCTGTTAACTTATCAAATGCTTATCAAATACATTCTTCTCAGTACAAACAATCTGATATTGTACACTGGAGTCAAGTGGGATACTACAGTGAAATTGCATTCTCCAGCACATAATAATTTATTTTTAAAAGGTCTACAAAAATAACAATATATAGGGAAAAATATTTAAAATAAAAACATAGCTCACTCTTCCCTTGACCTGTTCCCAGAAGTGACATAAAAGTTAGGTGGGTCCCACTGAGGTAATAAAAGCCCCCCTAAATATAGCTAACTTTACAGTCCTACATTAACACTGTATTTTCTAGACTTACAATAAGGTTTTCTGCCCGAGCCATAAATAAAAACTATCGCCTGCAAAAAGAAGTGGTTTTCCCCTAGCTACCAACTTAATATTAAGCCAAAGATATCTGAAATTGATCTTTGGAAGTTAATTTTTAAAGACTATATAAACATTAATAGAAATTTGGGAAGGGGAAAGAAAAAAAAAAGAAGTTAGTAGAGGGAAATCCAGGAAAGCTCAGCTCAAAACAAGTCAGGTTTTCTGCCACCTGCCACATACAACCGCGTCTTATGAAGTCTACCCACACAAATGGAAGTTTCAAAGTTACTCACCAACTTTCAGAAATAGAATGCAGATGCAAAAGTAGTCATTAGTATTTATTTTAAGCAGCTTCAGATTGGTTTACAAACATTAAAATACCAAAATGTCAGCTACAGGACGCCGGCGAGCTTTGTTTTCAATAGGTTACACGTGCTTTCCAGTTCTGCTCTTTCCCGCTCTCCTTCAGTGAGCCCTGCCACACGTGATGGACCACGCTTATTCAAGTAACTTCACCAGGTAGGTTTTTATACTGACGCTTTCTTTGATGCCCTCAAACCTATAAACACTTAAGCACTGTTTTAATAACACACGCACTTTTTGAAGTACCTTGCAGTTTTTAAATTTTCTTTATGTCGGACTGCTTGCTTGTGTGAAGTACACATTTGAGGTGTTAAAAGAATCAGAGGCCCAATTCACTGTCTTTTTTTTTTTGCGTAAAGAAAAATATATTAAAAAGGCAAAATAGCTCTACAAATACAACTATTTCTAAAAGGACTGTCATAAATGCTGGCACAAGCTTGAAGTTTAGTAATAAAGAGCCGTTAGCATCTCCACATAATGTTTAGTCTCCTTTTGCAAAAGAATGGACATAGTGAGTTAAGCAATGTTTTTCTTTTTAAACCGATTTCGATTTGTACCTGATGAATTTTACCCTTTGCTTCCTGAGTGCCAAGTGAAGCTTCGTCCCTGACGCAAGTAGGTACCATATTTTTATCAGCATGAAAAACACATCACCTCGGCTTGTAAGGTGGGAGGTCCTCAAGAAAAAACGGTTACAAATCCCAGAAACCAGAGGAAGGCTCAAGTCACAAACCCTTAGAGCTAGTTACAGCGGGACTGCTACCACGCTGCAGGAAGTAGGGCACCCACGCTTTTCAAAGGCAAGTAACAAACGCAGGTGGCCATGTAGCTCATACGCTGCTGCCAGCCCCTCGCTAGCGCTGCTTTCCAGACTAGCAGAGCCTTTGTAAAATCAAGTACTGCCTCCCTCCAGCTGCAGGTAACCTTTTCAAAAGGTTTTTATGACACCTAATACCTCCCACTGTGATAGTACTACCAACACTTTGTGGGGAAAACAACAAGCTATTTTTTTCCTTATGCAGCACTATGCAAAAAATTACCTGTTCCCTAAAAACAGATACAGCATCACGCAGAATGGGAACTGGCAGTGTCCAACCACTTTACAGGAGCGCTGTGCTACCTGTCCATTCTGGCACATTTGAAAACAAGCTTTCCTCCTGGAGCTAGTTGTTAAATTAAGATAGCAAGCTGATACATTTTTGCTGTAAATGTAAAAAAAAAACCCTGGACCCTAACTCACTATGTCCACCTTTTAAGAAAAGGCAGGTTTAAAAGCAGCTCACACATTGCATTTTAAATAGGTGGGTGAGATGACATTTGCTGTTATCCCGTTACTGGTGGGGCAGGAATAGAAGAAACCCCACTCCCAAACTTACTAATCAAAGACTAACTTACCTTTTCCTTGACAAATGAGAGGCATTTAAATGTTTTTAAAACTCCTATTAGTCTGGTCATAACGCTCAAAATTTGACAGTAATAGGCAATTCTTATTAGACAGTTCAGTTTTGTTTTTATTTAAACACTAAATACTAAAAGCAAACACAAAGAGAAACTTTCAATTATTATTAAAAAAATATCCCTCTGATATATAAAGTAACAAAAATAACTGCCTCAAAAGTCCCACTGCAATGGAAAAGAAAATGTAAACTAATTTTATATTTCATGTTTGAAACAATAAAAGCACAGTAGAAATGTAAATTAACAGAACATTCTCACATACCCTCACATGTTCCAAGCAAATTCCAATCATTCCTAATGCTCTGAAAGGTTAGAGCCAGCTTCTCAAGCCAGACACACTTCGGGGAAGCTGAAACCAGCAGTTCAAGTTAAAATTTCACAGGATAATTACTAGTAGAATCCTGAACAAGTTCTTTCAGAACTGGGCACCTGAAGACAAATACAAGCTTAAAAGCAAAGCACCTAAAAATTATCTGGTTCTTCATGTTTCAAGTGTCAACACTCACCCATGACTTCAGTGGCAGTTGCTTAGCACACAGAATTTCAGAAGGTGCTTAAAAGCAAACTCAGCAACATAATATGACACCCCCTCATCCTTACCAGTACTTTTAATAGCCTTGGCCATGTCTCTTTACTACACCTGAATCATGGAAGACCAGATATCCAGGACCACGTCCATTCCCCAGATGGGCCCTAGATAGAAGTGAAGTAACTCCATGCCATACATAACTTGCCCATGAAAGCCTTCTCAAGCAGGATTAGTTTTCGCTGCCCCATAAAATTCTTGAGAAATGAGCTGGTGACAGAAAGAATAAAACAATTAAAAACACCTTGTTGTTTCTTTTTTTTCTTGCGCCCGTGTGCTGGAATATTCCATGAACTACATAAAGTACAACCTTTAACTTGCACACTGCCAGCACCTACTGGGGTCAGTTTATCTCTGCACCCATGCAGGGTAATATGCACACAAGTCTCACAGTGACACTGAGGGTTCAGTGTAAGCCACAGTGGCTTAAATTAAGCTATTAAGAAAGTAAATTAGATTTCTATTTCAGTAAAATGAATTTTGATTTAAAAAAGGCTTAAATTTAACTGGAAACTAGTCTGCATCAGAAGGCTGAAACAATATTTGGTCCAGTCACTACTGGCCTAAGTAACTTACAACTACAGCTACGATGGCATACAATCTCTCCTTCTGTTAAAACACAGGGAAAGAAAAGAAAATAAACCCTGTCTAATGTAAAAAGAAAAAAAAAGGCAACTTGCCATATAGCTCCAAATCCTCACATTTCAACCCAGCACATAATTACTACAAAAATATTGAAATACAAGTATGAGGAGTTTTACATGTTGTTTTAACTTTTATCAATTATTTCAAACCTAGTTTAGGCAAGTAGGTGTTATTTTTAACAAAAGGAATTTAGGGTGATTTTGGTCCCTTAGTAAGTGCATTCTTTTTAACTCCCTGAGTACTGTACATTCCTCTTCTACAGTGATTACTGACTGGAAGATGCTGAATAAAGTAGTTTAGCACTGCTGCATATAAAGTCAAGTCCATTGCTTAAAGTGAAACACAGCAGCATAAGATTTTACAAAATATGCACGTGCATGTTTCAGCATTTTGCCCCTACACACCTGAACTAAGTGTGAGCCTTCAACTTCTAGAATCTAAAGAGGAGGTTTGGAAAAGTGGCTAAGTTCACATCATTAAATATAATCAGACTGTAATTACTTTTATTATTTATGTCTTGGCAGATGATTCTTACCAATCTACTGTCAGTAATATCTCCAAGTTAACACAGTGGAGCTACTCAAAGCCCTCTTGGACCACACATCTCAATTCAGGCACTCCGAGGTCAGTAGCTACAGTTGTGCAGGCTTTTTTTGTAAAAGAAATATTTTAAGTGGTATTAAGCATCCAACCACTCAACTCCACATTTTCAAAACACAGTAGTTCATAGCAGTCAACAATTAGAAATAATATACCACCTCAATACGAGTACAAACAAAATACTTGTATTGAAGTACAAGTACAAGCAACGTACTGAAAATAAACTGTAGTTTATCCAGTTCCAAAACCAACTGTGGGTCAAAGCAGTGCTGAGCGTTTGCCTATTGACATTTTCCATTTTCCATTTCCACAGAAATTTAAACTGGGCAGCACATTCAAACATAAAGGAAGCTCAGGTAAGATAGGTTTACTTTCTAAAAAATAATTTATATAATAACAACTTACCAACGTATCATCATGTAGCATCGATATAAAGAGTTTAAAGTTACTGAATCAATCAGTATATACTAAGATACTTTGATACCAAACGAGGCCTCCAGTTACTTGAGAACTTTGAATTATTTAGCTCATTAAAGGATACTCCTATACCTTAAATTTGACAGATATGGCTGAATCTGTGCACTAGTTAAAATATAATATAGTAACTGCACATAAAAAGATGTATTTATATACAGTTTTTACAGTGTATGCATGTGTGTGTATATATTTTTTACTCACCAACAAACACAATGCAGACAATAAGAAGGCAGCATAGAAATAGTGTTTCGAATATAAAAATGTTTCATTTTCGATTTAGTAGAAAACGTGTAATTTGTATTTTGGCAGATTTACTGGAACTACTATACAAAACCAGGAAAAAGGTCATGCAAAGGGATTAAGATTATCCTTTAACATATGTAAGGGGAAACAAAAACACGCAGCAGATTTGAGAATCACTTTGCAATTAATGGGAAAAACATTGAAAAGACAACATAAAATACAGAAATGGTTCAGTTTTTTCTTTTAAATGTGGTTGTATCCCAGCATAGATGATGAGATTTGATGCTCAACAGAAAATGAAAATAAAGTCTTTCTTCCTTCCACAAAGATTTTGTTAACTCAACTGATTTCAGAAGCACAGTGGTATAATGGCCATAACAAAAACAAGAGAGAAGTGAGTATTATGGACATAAAACATTACCAGAAAAATAACCACACTCAAAAATATATTTTTCTTTCCCCTACTTACAATTATGTTTGTTAAAAAAAAAAAAAAAGGCATTTACAATATCAGACCAACCAATGGCTTTTCTAATAAACTCAGTAAATACTTTCCCTGTACATCGTGTTTCTCTTAAGCATTTAGCAGTTGCTTTTATACACAAGGTAATGTCTCTGAAGAAATTCAACTGGTTTATGTTGGTTTTTGGTGGGGTTGTTTTGTTTGTTTGTTTGGGGTTTTTTTTTTTTACAAATTAGGTATAGCTTTTTGTATTTCACCGAGTTGTTCATTCTGGTTTAGCTGCAACGTCTAACATGTTCCAACACATATTCAGGAAAGTGCAAGCTGCAGACTTGTAAGCCATCCAGCTTGCACGGCATCCTCGGATATTCATCTTCTTTCCATTTGTTTTCCTCTGGATCAAAGGTGAGAATAGAGTCACTGTAATGACCATTGTAACAAAGGCCTCCAAGAACCATTATCTGTTTGTCCAGAACAGCTACACCATGACCACTCCTACCAATTGGCATGGAAGCCAATATAGTCCACTGATCGGTATCAGGGTCATAAACCTCTGTAGAAGGACATCCTTGAGATTCAAAGGAGGCCCTCAGGATCACACAGACACCACCAAAGACGTACAGCTTACCATTATAAGAAATCATTTTGTGAAAGCATCTTGCGTAATTCATTTTGCATTTGTTCTCCCAACAGTTAGTGACCACTTGAGTTCTCCTTGTTCGCTGCTCTACTGTCCCTTCTTTACTGGGATCAAACACACACACTTGCTTAGAAGTTGAAGATGATGTAATTCCACCAGTGATATACAACTTGTTACCAAGCACAGTCCCTTCGTGTCCATATTTATTGACTGGATAGGGATCCACAAATTCCCATTTATCTTCAGTAATATCATACCGTTCAGTTGAGTAAAACGTTTCATCCCTGGTTCTCCCAGCCACTGCATAAACGTACCTCCCGATAACTCCAACAGCGAACTCGGAACGTGGAACAGACATGTCTGCCATTCGTAACCAAGTGTTCTGTCTTGGGTCATATCTAAACACTTTGGATGAAGCATGAAACTCACCATCTGGCCCCAGTTCTTCCCCACCTAACAGGAACACAAAGTTATTCACAATGGCAAGGCAGTCTGGTCGTAAAGGTACTTGAGGACCCTCTAGTTCCCACCAGACCCTTGGTTTGTGCAAGAGAAGAATTTTACTGTTTACCATACTGTGTCCTATCATTCCTCTAAATACTGCGGTCTGGGGTTTGGCAGAACGAATTTTGTTCGATTTCATTTCCATCAAAGGCTGTTGGTGAACGCTATGAAAGTAATTCATGGCTTGGTCAACCTCATGTCGCAGCTGCCGGGAGTATCGATAAAACTCTGATGTTTTTACCTATGAATACATTTAAAAGATATTAAAATTCTGACCAAGAGAAACAATCCAGAAAATCTAAATGACTATGTGTCATTAGAAGATTAGATAACTTGGTTTCATTCAGGCAATCTTGACAGCAATTGGATTTGTGCACGGAGGGTTAAGCTAATGCACTGTTATCCAAAAATCCAGAAGGCAATTTAGTGATTAACAGCAATGACTAACATTTTCAGCAGAATACTCACATGCACAATTTATGCCAGAATTAGGCACAAGTGAAACCTCCACGTCTAAAAATCATTATTCCTTCTCCCCCAAAAAAGCCTCTGTTCATCTTTGGCTTAATCCATGAAGCACCTAAATTAAAAATGCACTATTTTCCTAGTTTTGAAAAGCATTCCACACACCCTTCCGTGTTTATCAAGGTCTACCCTAGTCTAATTTCTGCTGAATTCTCACAGCCAAGCCCAAGCAGGTATTCACAAATGCTAGGCTCTGCTCACACGATTAATTAATTGGGATGGGAACAGAAGGTACGCAAACCTCTTCCTTCAGAACACGTAATCGCAATAACCACTTGCCGTGGAGGCTGCCTTATGGGTTCCCCTCTGTGAATCTCCATGTTAACAAACGCCTTTAACAGAGGAAAACATCTCAATCTATCTCAATCTAATCTTTGGTTGTGCATTTATTTGGCAAATCGTGGAGGTAGGTTTGAACTTCCACTTCTTCCAGGTGAGAGTTACAAACTTTGCGTTACCACACAGCAGTGAAGTGCTCCTTCTATGTGCCATCTCGATTTGAAAAGAGCTAACCCTGCTCACTTTTACTGGAGCTGGGGTGGGGAGACTGTAGGAATCCACCTTTCCAGAATCCCTCCTACTATCTACGCCAATTTAAGTTCCTGAGGCCGGTCCTGAGACGATCCCAAAACACATCTCTGCCTTGAACATTTTCATAAATCCAGCTCCAGGCAGCCCTCAGGTCACCGTGAGATTCTCTTCAAAAAGGCTTCAACTCTTCCTGTACAGTCTGGTCTAACACAGCATTCTGAGTAACACTTCTAAACCACACAAATCCTGCTAGATATTGCCAAATCCACAAATCCTCTATCAGATTTGAGCCTAAGTCCCAGTTTCTTTCACATAAAACTGGATTGCTTTCAAACACTCCAAATGCCTTTAGTTCCCACCAGCTCCAAAAAGAAAAGCAATGCTCTGAAAAAATGTCAGGCTACTCTGAAATGTCAAAGCAACCATAAGATAACACCAGAAGCATTTTTTCAGTACCTGTTTCCCCACCTCCTCCTATTCCCTCTCCCAAGGGACAAAATCCACCACCACCGCTTACCTAAGGGTTATGAAAAGCAATTTGGAAATGAACATTCTTGTGAATAAAGTAGTTGCTTCTGCCATAAACACGTACCATCACATTTTTAATCATTACTCTTCCTTGTACAGTAATTAAGACATACTGCTGTCAGATAAACATTTTTAAGCCTTCTGAACTGTCACTACTGAACATGATTCACACAGATTTTGAGACTGTTTTACACACCACATTTTCAAAATACCCTGAATACTAACCTACCATTGTAAACCATCGCACAGCTCAAGAGTTAAGGTGATGTCATGTTTTTATTTACAGTTTTTCTCTCCCCCACTTTATTTTGAGAAGTTCAACTTCTCTTTGCTTGGGGGGGAGGGGGAAGAGGACAGTCACAGGCAGAATGCATGTGTTATTCTCGGGGCAATACCCAACTTCCTTCTACCATTTTTACCAGGGGTGATGATGGAGCAAAAAAAGTTTCCTTCCATACAGTACTTAAAACACCCACAGAAAGCCCAACTCTTCTGGGGAATAGCAGACCTATTTTTGTGTTGCAAATAAAGAATATATCATACAAACACAGGAGATGTGCTCATCTGGCATTTGTTAGAATAACTCGTATACCTTGCCTGACTGAAAAGACTGAACGTAAATTCCAGAAAATACACTAGGGAGGGGTGATGCAGAGTACCCACGGCACAGAAAAATGGTAAAATATAGAAAGACTTAAAGTTACAAAAAATGAAACAGTAAGTTAAAATAACAAAGAATCATGGATGTGTTACTTTATCCTTAAAAGTAACTTTCAAATTCTAAAGCAGCACAACTACTTCATGCATACCCAAACTGGAGCTATCATTTTTGAAATTAAACAAAAAGCTAAACAATGTGGAGGGTGTCCCTGCCCATGGCAGGGGGGCTGGAACTACATGATCTTTAAGGTCCCTTCCAACCCTAACCATTCTATGATTCTATGGTTTTTGTTCCACCTGTATGCATTTCAAGTTTTCTTGGATGATTATAGAAGACAACAGGATCAACATGCTTACAACGTGAAGCATGCCAGCAAAGCCTGGCAGAGATGGAGAATGATTTTCTTTCCCCCCTCAACATTTACAACTCTGTCTTTAGATCTAGAAATTGAAATGCCAGCCAGAAACTGGGATTAAAATAAGCCTCATATATCGTCACCACTCTACTCCTTCACATAGTCTATATCTCAACCCATGAGAGCATGAAAAAGGAAACAACTAATATCTCTAATTCCAGAGACAGACTCTCAGGGACAGGGAATCAACCTATTAGTAATTTACTAATCATTATCTTGACAAAGGCACTAACACCAAAGCAAGGCCTCAATCCTTAAACCAGAAAGATATCAAGAAGTAAATGCAACTACCAGTTATAAACAACTCCTTCAGGCTGAAGTTTGAGGGGAAGCTATCTACAAGGACAATTTAAAGAGATGAACATGAAAATATATAAACACTAGGAATTCTTACAGTAACACAAAACAGTGTGGTAGACTGTCTAAATTCTGATAAGAAAAGGTACTACCTTGAGGCTTCCTACAGTTTGCTGTTGAGGAAAAACATCAGTGTCTCTAGCATCTTGCCTTTCACCAGCACAACCTCTGCCACGCGGCAGCGGTACCTCTCCCGAGACTCACATGATGGTCTAAGGAGAAATGTTAATATATGCCTATATGAAAGTTGGCAGACTGCTCATGCTTGTTTGATGCAGATGAAGACAAGGCAAAGGCAGGTCAGTGTGCCCACATTCACATGCTATCTGTGTCAAATATTCCAGAATTATTTGAAAGTCTTATTCAACCAATAGTACGGAAACCCCTTCAAACACCTACAATTCTGAATAATTTTGCAATACTTTATTTACTTATGTGTATAATGATTAAAAAAAGAAGCATTAAAATTTAGTTGTTTAGGCATTAAAACACAACCATAAGCTGTGCACATATTTTAGTTTTAGGAGATAAAGAACACAGCCTTCAGCAAGCCTTTTGTGGCAATTCCTGTCTGACACCCAAAATACGCTGAAGGAAATCCCTCAGCATTTAGAAGTAGGCTCCTACCATTACCTGTAAGTAGCAACAAGTAATTATCAACAAAGACCTAAGTGCTTAATCAACAGACTGATTTTCCTGTTCGGTTCAAATGGAGAAGCTCTGGAAGGAACATATACCTAATTACCAACCTACTCGATTCAAGAGAACACTCACAAAATGCTTCTGCAAAACACCCAAAACAGATGGAAATGTACACTAACCACGATGAACCCTGAAGTAAAATAAGTGCATTCTCAAGAGTACATCATCAACTCTGAATTGATAAAAAAATACAAATCCTTCATAGCATTTTCCAAGCTTAAAGACTATTCTATCTTGCTGAAGGGTCTCAAAGTTTCAGTTGGACTGCCTTACCAACCCCAGTCTTACTGTAAAAAAGCAATTTAATCCAAGTGCTAAAGCTTTGCTTATGTGATGCTTTACATTCTTTCCAATCCTTTCTCTTCAATTTTCCGGACAAAACCTCCTTACAGAGGTTCTGCTGGGACACAGCAAGAGCTCCCCTGAGAATGCCAATGAGAACTATCTCATTGCATCATCTACCGGTTAGAGTGGTTCACAGTGAGACTTTTAGCTACACGGACAGGGAACAGCATAACCAAAATCAGATGTGTCATTCCACAAAAACAGATGATGAAGAAAATAACCAAAACCATCCACCTCTCCACTCACCTCTGAGGTAGTCAATACCAAAACCATCAAGACTTAATGCAGCCTTCCAGTACCTGAAGGGGCCTACAAGGAAGCTGGGGGGGACTTTTTACAAGGGCCTGTAGTGACAGGACAAGGGGAAACGGGTTTAAATTGAAAGTGGGGAGGGTTAGATTACATATCAGGAAGAAATTCTTCCTGAAGAGGGTGGTGAGGCACTGGAACAGGTTGCCCAGAGAAGCTGTGGATGCCCCATCCCTGGAAGGGTTCAAGGCCAGGCTGGATGAGGCTTTGAGCAACCTGGTCAAGTGGAAGGTGTCCCTGCCCATGGCAGGGAGGTTGGAACTGGATGATCTTTAAGGCCCCTTCCAACCCAAACCATTCTGTAATTCTATGATTCACCAAAATCACCACTATCCCTCCTGCCATAGTAAATGGGCATTTTTTCTTTTTCATTTTGTATCAGTGGAAAAACTCAGTAAAAACTGCTGGCTTTCCAAATTCATGCAGCTATTAATCATTACCTATTTTTCTGCTGTATTAGAATGCTATACTATTTAGTTGCAGCAGCTATGCAAGTTTCAGATTTTCCCTCTATATTCTATGAAAAAGTAAAGCCAAAAATATAAGACATCGGTTTCTAATATGAAAGGTGATCCCCACAATTGACCAGATGTATCCTATGTTATGTTCATCATCTTAATTTCTCTCCTCCCACCCCAATAATTAAGCAAATTAATAAACTGCAGGAAGAGCAATGACATACGAGGTAAATGTTCTGTAACATAGATTTGACTTTGGTATATAGCTTTGCTGCCTTTAGCACATGTCGCCCCCCTCTCGCCCCCCAATCATTTACAGCTATTACTCTATTTGTATTTTTGTTACTTGGGTTTTTAAGATAAAGCTTTCAAAACCACAAAAAAGGCTACTTTTGAAATGTCCAAATTAAACAACTATTATTTGTACACCTGGTAACTAAATCTTAACAGGTTATTACATTGGGTACATATTAGCTTTGTTCCTTCTGTGGAACTGGTAAAAAAACCGCACAGAAAAATCTGGATGGCTCATAATGTGACTTACCATCTCTAGTCACATAAGCAGAGAAGTATTTCAAAGGTTATAAAATTGTGCTTACTTAAGTTTTCTAAAACTGCCAATTCTGAATGTGTAAATGATGCAACTCAAACTCAACAGCAACAACTCAATACAGAAGCTGTGCTACACCTTTTCAATGAATAATGATGGTGTCTGCAACAGCTAGATAGAAAATGCTTCCTTGAAAAAAAATTGCTGTTTTACAACAGATGAAGCTGAATCAAAACTAAAGATCCATCAATCCTACTAACTAGGATCTCTATTGTTTTCACATCTACTTATCTCTGGCCACACCCTAAGCACAATTATAAGCCTGTCAACAAACATTATCCAATTGTTTTTCCAGATCAAAAATCAGACAAATAGAAAAAGTCACACTTATTTGTCTAAAACAGCACCAACCAAAATTACTTTGCAACCAAACATCAGCATACATAGCATTGCACAAGCTGCTGTACTCAACTTTCACTTTTTCTAGCATGGGTCATTACTTAGTGACACCTCATGGCTGGTACAAACTTAGTGACACCTTTTTGGCTGGTACAAACCTGATCAGTCCCAGCATGGGGCTCTGAACAGCTGTTCTGCAAGTGCTACAAGTCACTTTCCCTCTTCCAGCCTAACCATGTAAAAACAAGACGACACAGCCTCTGTGCAGCAAGAACAATGTCCTCAAATCGAGTATTTTGCTCTTCCTTTTTAGAAACTGGCAAAAGAAATTACCACAGTCAAGCTGGAATCCAACTAAAATCTAATCTCAAATGAGTGGAGCCAACTATCTATAAGCCAGAATTGAGATGTTCAGGACATAATAAATACAGCTAGCAAACCTATCCAACTCAGCAACAACCTTTAGACATAAAAATATGAAGTGCAGCATCTATTTACTATAAGACGGGCCCACTAACCTCATCCACTAGGTATTGCTTATTCTAAGCTTCAGCAATCAAAGTTGTAGAAGTAGATACATATGAATGACTAGATATGGAAGTAAATGAGGGGAGAAAAAAAAAAAGAGAGAAATCCACCAAATTCATCAAAGGTAAAGTCACAATGACATAAAATTACAATGACATCTTTTCAAAAGTTACTATTTTCTAGGCACAGGAAAGCACACACTCAAAGATGACATGCTATTCATCCTACCTCTAAAGCAGAAGCTTTAGGTGCACCTAGTGATTACTTAGTTTCTGATTTAAGCTGGGAATTTATCAGTCAGCATGAGCTAGCCATAACAAACCCTCGGACTGGACACCAAAAAAGCCTTTGGATGTCAAGGACAGAGGTTCTGAAATAACACTTCAAACTAAGTTGTACACAGAAACTAACTGGAATTTAATCAGTCTATGACGGGAAATCCTGACATGGTTTCCTACAGTAACACAGACATGAACTCAATGATCTAGAAGAAACACCCTCTAACTTTTACCTCCAACCTTCCTCAAGACTTAAAGAGCCATGCATACATTTAAAATAAAAGAAAGTGTAACACAGATTGTGGAACCTGTGCTCCTCTCTATACACGTTGCCTTTACTTTCCAGCTATTCTCCAAATCCTTACTTCATTTACCTTTCCATTTTCCCTCTTACATGTACATCCATTTTAAGGGCTGTGGAACAAAAGGAGTATCTATTCATACTTCAGAAGCCGTTTTTCTCTCTTGTTTGTTTAAAGTAAGCAAACAGCCTGCACCTTCAGTCCAAATATACATCAGCCTCAAGGTATAAATCTAGATTTGCTCATCAATTCCCTTTTAAAAGGGCACACCATCCCACACAGATTGTAAACCTCTTCCAAAAAATGATGTAAGAAATAAAATGGCTTAAGAGGCCAACAGTATTCTTACTGTGGCTTGCAAAGTTAATTTATATAAGTTATTTACATACTAAAATGACAGGCACCTTCAAAATGCGTACTATAAAGGTTACATAAGAGTACACATGACAAGCCAGCCAGTGTATAGTGAATACAGAGTTCGCTGAACCGTAAGAGTCGGCTTCAGATTGTATTCGGTACATTCACACAAGCTTTAAGTATGTGCTGGCTTCAGGAAAAGGGTGAATTCTGTTTGTGGATCTCAAAAAAAAAAAAGAGCAGTATTACTAATATTTTCCCCCTTCTACACACAGAAAAGAGTTCTCCTCAGGTTACTTCCAGAACAGTTAACAGACACGCTCTTTTATTAAAAAAAAAAACAAAAGTGTGGTTTTCTGTCTATGTTTTGATCTTGGCTCCAACTGCAGTTGTCCCTTGTCAGCTGTCATGCTGTATTACTCAATGCCTTCTGGCCAGAGCAAAACACAAATACATTCCTAGCTGCAGCAACAAATGACATACTTATTTAGCTCCACTTCCTCCCTCGGCTGAACTGTCCCACTCCAGAATCTGCATTGGCTTACCCCTGTTCCCACACACAATTAATGGAAAGGGCATTCACAGATAACCATGGGTATATAAACGGTGATGCTGAAAACACCTTCTCTCCTGAAGCTGTACCTAGCTGGCCACTTGGCACCTGTCAAGGTAAAACATGAGAAGGACTGCATGCAGGATTTATGCCACCGATACCAAAACCAGCTCCAGAAGTTACACCCAAACATAATGCTGAAGACAAATACACACTTTTCACTTGCACTTAGAGAAATTTAACTGAAGACACCTTGATGCCTGAACTTGTATCCCACAAACTCTAACAGCTGAAGCAGATTCTTTCAGACGATTCCTACCCTATTAGAGTGACCTTAAGAATACGCTGTCAATCCTATCCGTCTTCCTACTGAAGGGCTTAAATGATGTAATAACAACATTAAAGTGTTATTAAAACAAAGACACTACACAGTATCTTGCAGAGTTCATCTCTTTCAAGTTGGAAATATTTTAACTCAGTATAAACATTACTGTTCTAAAATACGTTTAGGTATTTATTTTATGTCTATAGGCTAATATAGGATCATAAATATATTCTACGTATTATTACTTCCTCTACTCAATTCACACAAACAAAAAAGATCCAAAATATAAAAACTCACTAGTCTCTGAAGTAATTAATAGCTTTTATAATTTAAAATACAAATAAGTGTAAGCACTGCTGCTTAAATGAGCCAGTATCCCTTAAAACCACCAAGACCAATACAACCCTATCTATATATTCACTATATACCAAAGTGAAAACATATAGGAAATTAATTAGTAAGAAGCCCAACAAAAACACAGGGTCTTAAACCCTATTAATTCATCGAGAAGTGAAAAATAGTTGTATCTTACCACACAAAATGAACATTGTTAAAACAAACAGCAGAGTTTCAGTAATTCCCAACCTGAACACCCTTACTGTCACTAGACTGCCAGAGAGCTGCTTCCAAAGTTTTGTAATTCTCTACTGTTGACAAATACTCAGAGATTCTCAGGACCTAGAAAGAAAAGGGTTTTTTCGTCTATTCTTCAACATAACAGGAGAAAAACCAAGTTCTCTTTTAACCTCTTAATACATACAATGATCAGCTGAATTTCAGATCATGTTACAAAGATTCCTCTGGTATGTAAAGTCAATCAATACATTTCACACCGACAATAACTTCTGACTGTATTATGTGCCTTGTGTAGAACCAAATGCATGTGTAACTTTGCAGGATCAGGGCTTATTTCCAACAGCTGTGTAACAGCAGAAGATACAACAACAAAAACACCCCGCAGATTTAACAGCAGATGCTAGTTTTCATTTGTAAATAAATAAATAATTAAAAATCTGTATTTAAAACACATAAAATCTACAGTCACTATGTTTTGATTATATTGATAACAATTATCATTACATATGCCCTACATACTGTATGCAGCTCTAAAACCTTTGGAAAGCAAGCAGCAACTTGTGGAAAATAGTAATAACGATTGAATTAAAACTTGGTACAAGTGACCTTATTTGTAAAATGTCCTTGCCATATGAAACCGCTTAAAAACATGTATCGTAAACCCACCTGGTCTCCAGACACTGTACTGTCTAATAATCAGACGACAATACTTTTAGACATGTGTCTTCTATGGGCTTATTAGAAAAATAAATGCTATCTTTTCATTCTTCCTAATTGGTTTGGGAATCTTACCTATTTAATGGCATGCTGCCCTAGCTAAATGCTGAATCCTGTCTATTGCTTTTCAAATGCACCAACCTTCTCAAAAACACTGGATGGTGTCATCAAACAAAACCTGATGTTCTGAATGATGGTGTCCGTATGCCTCCAGCGTCTTCTATCATGGCGCAGCCAGGCCTGAACAGCTTCATACAGCTCTATCTCTGGAAACCTGCTCAGGTGATCATTATCCAAGTAAGACATGAGCTTCTCAAAGCTCAGATATGACAGGAAGTCAGGTCTGGACATGAGCGGCACAAAATTCTCTAGCAGAAAGGAGTCCAATTTTTCCCTGACTCCTTCGATGTTTACACCAAAATCATCCAGAAGTCTCATAATTTCTGCACAGTTTTCTAGGCAGATTTTGGCTAACAGAAAAGAGCAGCAAAATTTTACCACCTCTATTAGCTGGACATACATGGCAGCCTGAAGGATTTCATGAACAGTGTTCATACTCAGTTCAATAGTTCCATAGTACATGAATTGGAGAACATGACTGAAGCCTGTAGCTGTCAGACCCTTCAAATGGATTTTGTCCTGATCTCGTTCTCGCATATCAGCTGTGAACATAATCCTGAAGTAATCACTCTGGGTGGCAAGCAGGGCTTTATGGGCCTGAAATTGGTGGTCTTCAATGACAAGTGTGACATCAAGAAGCAATCCCTCCTCATACAGTGCTCTGAATCCAGCAGAGACACTGGTGTCATGGATGGAGGAGCTAAACCCTTCCACGTCCCCTGCCATGAATCACCTGGGGGGAAGAAAAAATAAATAAATAAAAATAAAAATAAATTGTTATTTCTAATAACATATCACAAGCCCTTCCTGACTAGATAAATCCTTTCATTAAGACTTCTAAACCTTCACCTTAAATCTTTTGCTTTCTCTTCGATTTCTGAAAAATCAACTTAAGAAACAACTTAAAACACAAATTTTAAATATTTATCCTCCCAAAATACTTTCATTTTAAAGGAAGGGTAAGGAACAAGAATAACTATGTGATGCTGCCAGTGCAATTCCTCACTCCAAGCTAGTCGGTGGTCAGATAATGAACATGCAATGCTAAAAAGGTTGTCATGGTCCCTCCCCCCGCCAAATCTTTCTAAGGAATTTATCTCAGGGGAGCAATAAAACACCCACTCTTGAATATCAAAGGTTTCAGAAAGGAAGCCAAACTTCCTTAACCTCAGAAACAAAATCCAGTAGATCTGTACAAGGTATAAACTAAAAAAATACTTAAATATCTTCAGAAAATATATGTCAATTTTTACTCAAAAGTTATTTCTAGGCAATGAAACATTTTCAGAGACACTAAGTTTGGGTGTTTCACTTCTCCTGTAACAACATAGATCCTTCCCCCCACCCTCCTTTCTTGCTATAGGGATTAATTAGGTGATGAGATTCATAAAGTGCAAAATACTAAAGCAATAGGAAGCACTGTCAAGATTAGGTCACAATAAATAATATTCTGTACACTGGGTTTAGTGAAGCTTAATTGCTTATTAAGCACTTGAACATTTGCAAATGCAGTGTTACTTAAGTGCAAGATATAGTCAAACTGTAAATAAGCCAAAAAGAAATTAAAGACTAGCAGGATCATACCCTGTTAAAGTTATGGAAGATAAATATTCAATAAAAATCTTTATGAAAAGCTATTCAAAATACAGGAATTACTCCAAATGTTGCTCAATTTCCTTGGGTATAGGTAGGGTGAAGTTGCACAAGGGAGCTTGAACCAATCTAACAATTTATCCCTAGTCAAAGGGCAACGGTGCGCTCCATTCTCCCTCTCTGTCCTCATTCTGGGGTCTGAGCTCCTGCTGCCTACTCTGAGCCATTTCTGCGGCTCACTGGGCTGCTCTAGAAAGCCAATTCAACTCACTAACCTGACAGAAAACTATACTAGGGCTGAGGGGAACAAAACAAACACCACCACTCCACACCCAGCCTCCAAACCAGAGTGCTTTCTGTTGCTCGGAGACCTGGCTGCTGACTTGCCAGGGCAGGGGGTATGGCACAAGAACTAAGCCGATGCGGCGGGCAGGACATCACACCAGAGCAGGAACGGGGAAGGAGAAGAACTTCTTCCCTTTCTGGCATTACTCAGCTCCTAGAATTGGCTCAACCACTTGTTTCACTTTATACCACCTTAAATTACACGGCAACATTCACTCAGTTATTTGTGCACTTAACTCGGAATTTCCTGTAACAATTAAAGTCAATAATGTTTTGGTACTGGTAACCTACATGAAAAGCTAAATAACACCAACATCAACACATTTAAAAACTGCGAATTGTCAAGGTTATAGAAATTCACAGCAGTATACGGATCCAGAAGCGGGTAGGCCCATGTTTCACAACTTCAGAGCGCAGTTACCACGTTACTCTCACTTCCTCAAGCACCACATCCTGACTGCTGCCATTTAAACTGGAATGAGGTTTATTACTCCACCAACAGATAATCATCTCGTCTCCTTCATTCATCAGCATATATATCCTGGAAAACAAAACTGGAGATACTCTTTGTCTATGCAAAACTGAAAGGGTGAGTGGGTGTTTGTAGCCACACCTCAGGGAATTAGCACCGCTCCCACGCCACTGAGGCTTGCTGACAGGTTCTGTGCACAGCAGAGTTAATGCTGGGAGTGTTCATGGAAATTAAGGGCCTTATGACAAAATTCAAATTCCTGAAAGTAAGAGCAGCAGCACGAGAATGAAGCTGACAATCCAACTGCTTTTTTTGCCAGTAGCCGTGATAGCACACTCCCCTCAATGTCACTGAAGACAGAGAGAAAATGCAAACCGCTCTGCAGCTTCACACTGCGAGTCCCTTATTCCTGGGCACAGCAGGTGCCTACCAGAAAAAAAATTACCATCAGATATTTTTCTGAGCTGTTGCTAACTCAGGCATAAAAGCAAACATGGAAACAACTACTTTATTAACTCTTAGCACCTCAAGAAGCAACAAACTGAAGAGGAAGCATAAAGACTGACTTTTCAGGATTTTGCTTTCTAATTGTATTTATGGTATCAAATAAAAGGTAAACACTAATACTAGCTTTTTTTATTTCACTAGGGCGCTTGTAACACCTCCCCTCTTGCCCCCAGCTCTCTGACATTTAATAACAGCTGAGCTCATACTTCAGTCTTTCCTGGTTAAGAGATTTAAGAGTCGCTTGTCTTTAAATGTGCCACCCGCTTTCACAGAATACACAGCAACTTGAAACAACCAGGTCTCAGTTTTGCCTGAAATTGGCCAAGCCCTTCAAAGGTTACTAGGATTCTCAGTAGGACCGTGTAAGTTACACTTATTTAAGAGACCAACCAAGACATAAGGCCCAGCTTCAATTCCAAGATTAATGGAAAAGACCTCACAGGAGGGTTGGAATTTACAAATGTGAGACACAAACGGAATAATGCAACAACAGAAATTAAGCAACATTCCCCAGGTGACTGAAGCAACATATATTAATCTGAAAATAATGAAACCTCCTATCCATCACACAGACTCATGCAGGTGGCAATCTCACAGGAGGGATCTCTTCAAAACAGGACATACATTACTGCGTACGTGAACCCGGAAGAACCATACCAGCAACCTCTTTCCCTTTAACCTGAAAAAGGTAATTAATGACATTCTAGGTACTCTGCAAATAAAAGGAGAGAAATGAACTTTTAAGTAGGCTGGCTTTAAAGGGCCTCTTTCACCACCCTCAAAGAAGCAAAAAAAAGAAAAGTTGGCAAGCACAGAAAAGCAGAGACAAATGGTAGAGGGTAAATGCACCAAATCCAGAGGCGTGCCTCCAGTCTTCCTTTTAAGGATCAAAACAAATACATAATACACAAAACACAAAACCCAAAACCGGCATCAGTGTCCTGGGCAAGCGGCTCCAGGCAGCCCTGCTGAGCAGGGGGGGCCACACCAGATGACCTCCAGAAGCCCCTTCCAACCTCAACTAGCCTGCGATTCTGTGATCCACTTGGTTTTACACTGCACTGATTTTTTTTTTTATCCTTTTAATTCTGATTAAACAGCAGTAACACACACACAATTGGATATAAGCTACTACACTTCAAGTTTTAAATCTATCAAAAAAATAAGGGGTTATGAATCACCAAAATACATTAAAAACCCCACCCTGCATTTAGGGAACACCTTTCAGGGTTGTTAACTTTCACATCTCCCTAAAACTGGCTATTCTGTAAAAATATATTAAAACCAGAAGTCAGCTGCAAAATTCTACAATGGTAACAAAGTGGTCAACACTATGAAATTATAATTTCAGAAGGTTTTAAAAATGTGGGGGGTTAGGTCACTTAATCTTTTTTTCACACCACTACTTGTATTATTCTTATTAAATCTACAGTTTTCAATCTCAAAATATTTTTCCTCCCTAACATCAGACAGCATTTAATTTGACTATTTGAGACAAAAAACAGTAAGACTTCTCCATAGCCCCATCTAAAGAAGATTTAAAATCTGCAAGTGAAAAGTGAAAGACTACTTGTCTTCCTGCATTACATGAAAGGAGTAAATACCCTTCTTTTGGCATAAAGCCATACATAATACCAGCAGATATATTTTTTCCTTACAACAAAAAAATGTATTGGCCAGTACAAATATACAAGGGGGTTAAAATAGCAGAGGTTGGGAAACTAGACAGTTAAAGGCATATCATGATCAACTGCTAAAAATCTTCGTTTCTATAGCCAACATCCTCAGTCGAAAGCAAATAGCAATGTGGTAGTTCAAATATTAAAAAAAGGCAAGACAAAATACTCCCAAATTAAGTCATTTTTCTAAAGCACAGCTATGCCATTCCTCCCACACACAGACATGCAATCTTAGATGTAATTCTATGCACTATTCAAATGCTGCAGCTTATTTCCCAGAGGACAATAACGTAAGGATTTTTTTCCCCCTCCCTATCTTCCCATAAAAATGCAAAATTGAGACTTAGATTTTCTTCACCCATGCAAATCACAATAGTGCACTTAATCCTAATAAAGACATGTAGCCTACAGGGGTCTGTAAGAAAACTGGAACAAAAAAAAAAATCCCATGTATAAACAATAAAGGGGAAAAAAAAAAATCTAAGTTGACGTTCTGCATTGTCCTGCGCATACTAGAGCTGATCAGTACAATGCAGCACAGGAAGCAAGATTCTCTCCCGAAAAGCTGAAAGAGAAATACGCTTACCATTATTAGCTTTTCCTGACATTTCTTCTTCCTTTAGCATATAATGCATTAGAGAGTCTACTCTGCTGTTCCTGTAAAAGCACTTACTTGGAACACTGATTTCTCATCTTTATTCTGCAGCTGTAATGGAAGTCTGAAAACCCTGTTCCAGACTGCTTTTTCTTGCTAAACAAGGAGAACCATCTCTCCTCAGGGTGTTTGAGGCTTTTATAGTCACAAGCAAAAGAAATGGGAGTCTAAATGCACAGGCTATTAAGAAGGAAGTTATGGAACACCCGCTTTTGGTTCATGCCCTGCTAGATTTAAAAATCCATCCGAAAGCAGTGCTTCCTGAAACAGTGCCCTTGAAATAATCGTGTTTATGTAATATGTAAGTTTCTATGCACTTTCTAGGGAAACAAATGCATTGTTCTAGGAAAGCATGGACAATACCAACTGTAGCACACCAGCTGAAAGGCAGATTTCTGCTTCCCTTTACTGCCATTCCTTAACAACTCAAATGAGAGGCTGAGACAGAACTAGCAAATTCCTTTGTTTACAGATTATAAAATACTTGTTCATCCTACCTACCCAACAGAAATTCTAAGAAAGCACCTATGTGAACACAGCAGAACAACAAACTTTCACATAATAAAACACCCTATCTACCAGTCACACGAAAAGGTATTTCACCAGACATTCAGAACCATACTTCAGTTACACAAAATACTAAAATAGCTTAAAATCCAATAATCTTCCATCTATCCCATTCCTTTCATCCATCAAACACATGAATTTAAATGCAAATTCAAAAGCCATTACATATGCTTTGTTTAATGAGGTGCATAGTAAAAGCTGCTTTGAGCAGAATTTTTTGACCTGAATTTTGTTAAAACAAATGCTTTCCTGCAGATAGGATGTTTCTCCATAGTCAAATGTTACACAAATGTATGAAAGTAAAATACACACAGGCATTTGCACGTACAAGCAAAACATTCATAACTGCACATATTCATCACTAAAAAAATGGGCTTTGAATGCAGTGTACTGCAGTGAGTGGGAATGCAATGAGTGCATACATACACGTTTACACAGTGTAAAAAAATTATCCCTGAAATTAAACCTTTGTTTACACGGTTTGACACTAAACCATTAAACCTTGTCCGAACCACCATTTTTCATCATAATTCAAAGAGTTACAGTCTTTCAGGTTCAAAAAGACCCTTAAGAAGATGAAGTCCAACTCTTAGCCTAACACTGCCAAGTCCGCCACTAAACCATGTCCCTAAGCGCCTCACCTACATGCCTATTAAATACCTCCAAGGATGGTGACTCCACCACCGCCCTGGGCAGCCTGTTCCAGTCACTGACAACCCTTTCAGGGAAGAAGTTTTTCCTAACATCCAATCTAAACCTCCCCTGGCGCAACCTGAGGCCATTTCCTCTTCTCCTGTCGCTTGTCACTTGGGAGGAGACCAACTCTCTGCAGCCTCCTTTCAGGTAGCTGTACACAGTGATCAGGTCTCCCCTCAGCCTACTCTTCTCCAGGCTAAACACCACCAGCTCCCCCAGCCACTCCTCACTGGACTTGTGCTCCAGACCCTTCACCCCTAACAGGAACTGAAGGAATGACATAAAAATGAAATAGATCAGTGATCAGTGGATATAAAAACTTACAATTGCTATAATTGCACATTTGCAAAACATAGAAACAGATCAAGTTTGCATGTGTTTTATCTAAAATCCTTTATAATTAATATGCTAAGTTTGGGAAACAATTTATAAGCCATCAGTAGGTTCACACTAAAGACTTCACCCAACCCGTGGTGAGACTTCCAAAAACCACTGGATTACTTCAGAAGTGAGGAGTTAACCAATCACCGTCAGTTAGAGGATCCAGACTGCCAGAACTCTAGAAATTAAAACATGTACTCCTCAAAACTCTGCATGAAGAATTTCTTGGGGGCACACATCTGACCATGACAGCTACTCTTACAATCTCTACCCACATTGCTATCTGTGAGCGATCTGCGTCAGCTCATAACAACAGTGGCACTTGTATAACACTTCACTTGTCTCTGAGGTCATTATGGTTATGCTAGAAGCATTACCAGAACTGGTTATAACCAAACATACTAAAACTCGGTATGGACTGTGCCTCAGCTCAGTATGATTATACTTCATGCTGTATGTTAGAACCCTGATGAGTAGTCTTCAGTTATCTTCATAGAGTACAGTACTAGAAGAGTGTGTTTTCTTTTTGAGAAATCTTTTAACACAAGAGGATGTGTTGGGGCTCTCATATGCACATGTTCTAATGGACAGGTTTCTCAGCTCTTATTACTCTCTGTTCCTATAAACTTATACTACAACCCAATTTAGTCGTTCTGCACAGAAGGGTCCAAATGTTACACACACACAAAGATCAGAATCATTCTGTTTTAAAATACTGTTGAAGAGTGTAGTTTTCCCGTGTTGAATTCAGCGTACTCATCGATTGTTATGTCAGAAACTTCCCATTTGACAACACTAGCCACCAGAGAATAAAATATGCTTGCCAGCTCAGCACTTAAGTTTAGGATGACTATCAAAAGGATTTGCATGAAAGTACATGCTTGACAAACGTTTTAAGACTGTCAGACCTATGCATCAGCTGTAGTTACTTGACCAGTTTAGCTTCACCTAACTGAATCTAAACTCGATGAGATACACATTAGTTTCTCATTGTATTAGCCCATTATGCGGATGATGTAACTGCACTTCACAGACATACAGATAGTTTAAGCCATTTGGCTAAAAGATCATTGCATCACCACATCTGTGCAGAAACACATGCTCCCAAAGGTAGAGCAAGCTCAGCGCTCTTCCAATTGCGTTTACTGATATCAGAATGAGTGCCCAGTAAAGAATATTTGTTGTATCTGCAAGAACAGGAATTGCCTTTAACTAGAAAAATTTCTATCACTAATATCCAAGAGTTAAAATGATGGTAATGTTGAAAACTACAGATTTGCCACTGCTCTTGAAGTGGACAGGACTGCTCTCTCCCAAATGCCAACATTCCACATATATACATATATATATGGCTTCTATAATGATTGTTTCAAATGTAAGAAAAAAATTAATAGTGATTTTCTCATTGTGAAGATATTTTTTAAGAAAATCATGGTGCATTTTATACAGAAAAGTAGCAAGTTAAGTATTTCTTAGTAGGAAAGACCTAATCCTACTTTATATCAAAATGTTTGCATTTGTCACATAAATTTTTGGCATAATAAGAAGGCAATGATCTAAAAGTAGTATTTAAACTATACTAGTAAAAATTTTTTTTTTATGAATTCACAGTTGAACTACCCCTTACAATCACCGTTTTGTTATTACCTGTATATTTATTGCTAATTAATACTTTTAGCATCCTCTGAGAGAATGAGAACGTGCGTTTTGTTCAAGACACGCAGCTTTTAACCTCACTGCCAAATGTCAGCTTCATTCATCGGAAAGACAGAAATCTCAAGCGTGTTACATTTCGTCAAGTTTCCCCCGAACTGGCAGCTAGATAAATGAAAAGGATCTGGTGTCTCTAGCGTGAGCTCAAGGGTTATCTGTTCTGCTCTGCTTGCTGAAAGGCAAATCAACACCTGTAGATGCCAACCAGCCATAGAGTATAATTAAGGAAAGTGAAGGGAGATGAGTGACAGTGGGAAAGTTTACAGGACACGTGGTAGAAATTAAACACGTCGGCTGGGTGCTGGAAGGAAGAAGACAGAAGGGTTGTTGGCGCATGGCGGTGCGCTGAGGGGATCCGCGTGTGCACTGGGGCAATGGTGGTGAAAGAGCCGGGTTATTATCTTGGAGACGAATATACTCAACGGGAAGCCAGACCTGTGCGATTCTGCCCTTTTATCCAGTAACAGCTTTACGGCTCCCCTGTTCATCTTCTAAAGGAGGGGAAAAAATGAACTAAACAACAGCAACAAAGAACTTTACGTTTGAGTGACATTTAAGTATCTGCCAAATAGGCGAAAGCTCCAGTCCCGATCCTGAGCGGCAGCCCGCTCCAGACCCTTACCCCACCCGAGGTGGCTGATG